>NC_056744.1:563240782-563277715 GCF_019279795.1 Protopterus annectens | reverse complement strand
AAAAAGGGGTTTTTTTTAAGTTTAATAGTCTGCTGCCTGTGTAATTGGCTGATTCTGATATATTTCACCTGGCAGCTCTGCTAGTTCTCCTTAGTTAACTTCCTACTACTTCTTTTCCTTCCTTTTGCCTTTCTGTTTCCGCCCGGGGCAGCGCCGTGCAAACAAGCGCAAACACACGCACATGCGCGCACACGAGCACACACGAGTGCACATGCTGTGTTCATGTTTGCAAAAAATTTCCGATCTTTCAACAGTGTGCGCCTTTGATTTCAGGTTTTCAAATAGGACAACTGTAGGCATGCCTCTTGCAATCCTGAGCAACTCAGGGCAAACACAAGCCACTGTGCTCCAATTAGCTTACAGCCTTTCTGACACACCCCCTCATGATGTCACCTGTATTCTACTCTACTACTCACCTACTCCTACTCTTACACTCTTGGGACATGGCTCACATGCTGGAGAAAATTGGGATTCACTATCCTTATCCTCAATTGCATAGGATTGCCTACTAATGCACGGTTACATCTCTCACACTGAGCTTCCCCCCCTTAGTAACCAGTACTCAGTGGCCATGTTGTCTTCAGCCTGCCATTCACCTGCATGACAGAATAAGCTTTTTAGTGAAAATGCCTATTTTTGGCTATTTTTAAATTATTGTCTTGTTTTTTAAAGCGCCATATGTTTGCGCGGTGCTGCGCTATGCTTAAACATCGAAGATTGGGGAAAAAAAGTTAGATTTTTGTATTTTTAAACATTTATAAATGCCAATGACCTTATATTTGGCCTGCATGCTTCCTCAACTGTATGCATCCTTTATTTGGAGCTGTCATAGCTCAGTTTAGCTATTTTCAGAACAGTACTCCATTATCAACGGAGTACATTTCTGCAGATAACACTAATCTGCCAAGGACAGGTTAGTGTTTCCTTGATTGCAAATTTACCTCATGTGCATAGCTTTCAGCAGCAAATGAGGTAATTTGCACCATGACGCTGTCCGTGCAAGAGTAGCTTTAGCAGCTCTCGTGCACTCCCCTGCTGGCTGTCCCTGGATCGCGTGGCAGACATATTGCCTGTTTGACATCTTACACTACTCTACAACTCCGTGCAAGCTTTTGTAAATCCGGCTCTCTGTGTATTACTATTATGTATCTTAACATGAAATCTTTGCAGAGCTCCCATAACTGTAGTTTCATCATAACCTCTATTAAGAAACATATTTGCTGTAAGCATTAATTCATTATTCATAACTTCTAAATTATTACATAAGCAAAAAATGCACACAAATTCTCCATAAGTGAGTGACCTAATTATATGTGGGGCTTGACAATTACTACCCTTCAAAAATTGATTCAATTCATTAAATTTTTGATTTACACTAACTCGTATAAAATCATCAAATTTTCCTTGTAAAACAATATCTAAAAAAGTAACAATATGTCCATATTGTAAGCCAGCAAATTTTACACTAAATCTATTTTGATGTAAATTCTCTACAGACTTTGGCACTTGTTCCATTCCACCTTGACAAAGAAAAAGTAAATCAGTGACGTAGCATCTCACTATGTGCTGACATAACATTACACGCTCTGTTGACTGTACTCTCCTGCACACATGGGTTTATATGGGTGATTCGAATATTTATTATACAGATGATTACTACCTATATATGCAAGCTGTGGTTAAAGTATACTTTTGCACATGATAAACATCCCTGCCTTTATCAGGATTGTAACCTCGAATGCACAGATACTATGCGGATGCTGTAACCATTACACTGTTGACATTCACGTTGCTTTCATCTTTTTCCTATTTTGATGCTTTCTATGTGTAAGCTAGGCTAAGCAAAGGGCCAGAGCTCCCAAACTCACTGAGCTTCACACACTCTTGAAATAACAATATATATAACAAATGTACTGTGAGACAATACATTACATTCCTAACTACATTAGGCATAGTCCCTCACTGAAACACTTCAAGGAAATCTTGTTGTGTGAATGGGTAACAGACTATACACCCCTGGGATCATGTGTCCCAGAACCATACAGCCAGGGGGTGGGGGAGCCTGTCCAGTTTGATAGCTACAAGACCTGTTGGGGGAATTGAATGGTGTTGAATTGCCACATTAACATGCCCTCTTTAGATCACTTAGTGCCCCTATCACCCTCCACAACCCCAGTCTTCAACAGCTTCCAGCAACTCTGCCTGGAATTGCTTCATTGGCTATGCTTGACAGAGGCTCAGTTACTTCATCAGTGATGTGGGGAAGGCCAACACACTGTTGCTATGCTTCTAATTGCCCTTGGGTAGATAGGTAGTAGGCTATCTGTGAACCTCTAACGTGCAGGCCATCACAGCTATAATATGTGAATAAACAGACCTTCAGATTACAATATACAGAGTGAACTCACCATGTGGTCAGGAAACAGTTGAGTACAGCAAGAACATACAGAACACTGATACTTAGTCATTCCAAAAGTCTATCCTGGAAGCTATAAGACTTGTATAAGTTTAAGGCTTTCTATTGCTTACCAGTAGGTTACATACAGGGGAGATGAATAACAAGCACAGATGGGGAACATGCATGCAATGATATCATACCAGCCTATGTGTCAGCCTTAGGCTTTGGAATACTGGCCAAGGCTATTGGCACCCTCATGGTGCCTTATTTAGGAGAGCCTGGAAAGTGAATACCAGCACCGTAAACAGCACAATAGCTGATTCAATGAGGATTATGCTACTCAACACCAGGGGTTGTGATCACAACATGCATGCACTCACAGCACTCCTCAGAATGGGTAACATCAACATCTGTGCATTAACTGAAATCTGTCTTAAGGCTCCTGAAAGCACACCAGCACTACCAGACTACAACCCATACCACACATTTCAGCCACAGAACATGGACTGACAGACATGGAGGGGCTGTATCCATATTCATCAGGGATACCTACACCACCAGGTTAGTGGGGCAGCATGATACCTCTGTGATGATCCATCTGCAACTAACATTAGCCACAAGTTCAATGTAGAATGTGGCCTGCTATGGATCACCCTCCATGACCCAGGACCTCCACTCCACCTACCTGGAGACAGTGGAGTACATGACAGTCCTAACGCACACCCTGGCATTGGTCAATGTCAACTACCCTACCATTAACTAGGAAACATACTCAGGTACTCACTTCCTGGACCAGCACTTCCTGGAATGTATCACCTCATATGCCATGTATCAGGTGGTAACCTCCCTAACGTGGGGTGGAAACTACTAGATATGGTCATCACCAACATGGACAACAGGTGCGCCACAGCAGATGTTAACCGGTCATTGGTTAGATCTGACAATGAACTATTCACTGTTTCCATACCCTAGCATCTCCCCCACCGACGGATACCACAAGCGTATACCTTTCCTACAGCTAAATTTACACTACTAGTGACAGGGGTGGGGGGCTTCACAGCCCCCATGCTAAGGGGAAACACTGCTCAAGATACAGACATATTTACAAATGCAGTCTATAAGCACCTACACGAATGTATGGATCATGCCATCAATGGTAAACCAAGACTCACTACTCCTTCTGCAATAAACAGGCTATACTACAGAAGTAGGACAGTGTTCCAAATACACAGAAAATCCCATGAAGGACAGACATCCATGATCACTATTAGTATGATACATAGGTCCCTCATGACATCATCCAAGGCTAACATCAGCGGGAGAATACGCAAGGATTCGAAAGATAACCACAAAGCCTTCTTTGGATATGTCAAGGATCTACGTGGTGACACACAGATTTGCACTGTGCCAGTAAAATATAGCACAAAATATGCTGACCCTACTGATATCACCAACATCCTTTGCAGATAAATTTGGTGCATACTTCATCCCCTAAAGAGCCCACAACACTACCCAAAGGGTACAGTATCCCAACCATCAGAGAACCACAGGTGGAAAGGGCCCTCTCTAACAGCAGAACACAGCATCAACGGAGGCAGATGTTGACCCAGACTGCATCTTGCAAACTGTACAAGGCTACCTGCCCCCCACCTAATTAAGCATTCCTACCTCAGCCTCTCCACAGGCTACATGCCCATACAATGGTGGGTGGCAACGGTTATTCCACTCCATCAAGGTGAAATCACAACTAACCATGGTAACTACAACCCCATAAGCCTGACTAGCCTGGTCTGCAATGGTATGGTTTGCATCCTCATGGCACTCATTAACAATGACATTGGTAATCTTCAAACACGTGACCCAACCCCGGTCAGCTTGGTTGAGTGCAGTTCATGCCTACTGAACCTGTGTGACATCTTACATACAGTCACCAAGACATTAGATGATGGTGGAAGTGGTTCACACATACTTACCTGGACCTCATCAAGGTTTTTGACATCACACCCCACTCAGGTATTATTGATAACCACACCAGCCTGTACATTCAACAATACATCACAGGTTGGGTTGTCAACGGGCTTACACACAGAACCCACATGATATGACTAGTGGTCTCCAGGTCCAACTCTTGAACAGTCACGACTACTGTTTGGCATATACGTCTCAGATGTACAGGCAAACACAGGTGGACTACAGCAGACCATGTTTGGCAATGACTGCAAACTGGGAGCCATGACTGATAGTCCAGCTGACACGGACATCCCTCAAGGGGCCTCACAGAGAACATCACAGGGTGCCAACGACATGGCCTCCAGCCAAGTGCCACTAACTGCATGGTCATTCCATTGTGGAATTGGCAGCCACATATTAACACATGAGCGGCAGCCATTTTAATACAGACGAGGTAATGGGGTATCTGGGGACTAAGGTGGATAGTGATCTCCCCTCTGACAATCAAATCTCCACAGTAGTTAGGACATCCTTCTATGTAGGCCATCTGATTACTAAAGGATTCCCATCTAGACATAATGGAGTTATAGTGCCCCTTTACTCATCACTCATCGGTCCCATCATAGGGTATAATAACCCATGTGGGATGCACCTCAGAGGACACATCCAACAGCTGGGGGGGGTCCACGAATGTACCTCACCAAGGGGAATACTGGAATCCAACATATGGCCTATGCAGCCAGACTGAATAAACTCCTGCTTTACTCAGTGGCATCTCGTTTACTCAGAGATGATCTCCACTGGCCAACACAGCCATGTCGAACTCATGCTTGATGGATATGCTCCACCTATGGGAATCCATGTCACAGTGAGCCACACACTGTAGTGAGCTAACCTTGCCACAACAATAATCAGAAGATACTAGAGGGACAGCTTCCTGTCACAGACACTCCCCATACTTTGGATCAACATCCCTAACTACATTATACAGAGCCCCTCACTAACACTCTGCAAAAGAAACCTTGAAGGGTGGATGGGGAACAGTAGATGCACCCCAGTGATCCCGCCATTGGCTCTGCTCCACAGAGGGATGGTTAATGAATCAGTGGGGTGGCAAAAGCTGACACATTTTGGATGGCCTTATGAATGGCCTCTGGCAGTTGGCCAAGTACCTACCTATGAATCTATACATACAGTATCTGCATATGCTGATTGCTTAATTTACTGTTCAGGTGTTGACTTACCTTGTGCCAATGGCTGTTGTGTGTGCAATAGTTGAGGGCTGCCTATGTTGGATGCACACAGTAGACTGCCTATACATGACAATTTACAGGTAATCTTGTGTGTGTGCCATCCATTTTTACTGTGTGTGCAGGTGGAGAAAGGTATCAGTCCCTAGGTGCCTACACTGTCAGTGTGTGTGCTATACGTTCCCTCTTTGCCAAGGCATGGGCATACTGGGCACGCCTCCGTCTGCCTACTGGGGCTGGCTCAGAGTGTTCATGGTCTGAGTACCTCTGTGCCTGTGGGGCCCTTGGCAATGGTGGTGGGCTGTGAGGGCCTTCACCATTCTGTCTCTGCTGCAGCTGTTTCCACAGGACCATATTGTGTAGCATGGCACACACAATGAAGATGTGGACACATGTGCCTGGAGAATACTGCAAGGCTCCACCAGATATGTCCAGGCAATGGAACCATGATTTCCACATCCCAAACACATGCTCTATGATTCTGATTTGTGCGTGTGCCTCATTATGGCGTTCTTGCATGGGTGTGTGTGCATTTCTGATGGGAGTCATCATCCACAGTTCCAATGCATGGCCAGCATCCCCCACCAGGTGGCCATTTAGGATGCCCTCCCCTGGCAAATAACCAATACAGCTGTGAAGCATACCAGATGTGGGAGTCGTGATAGCTTCCAGGGCTGCCAGCACACACATCCATGATAATGCCCTGGGCATTGCACATGACCTGGCATTGATGAAGAGGTATCCCTTGTGGTTTATGTAGCACCTACCCTGCTCACCAGGTGGTGACTTGATGTGTATGTGCGTCTATTGCACTCAGTACGTCCAGGTATTCTGCCACACTGTGGAAGAGATGCATATTGCTGGTCAACTCCTCCTGCGTTCAGGGGAAGTATATGTGCTCATTGGCTTTTGGTAACATGGCATCCAGGAACTGGTTTAGTACCCTGGATGCTGATGCCTGTGAGATACCCATAATATCCCCTGTTGGTCTTTGAAAGGTACCTGTAGCTAGTATTCTCAGGCTTACACATACCTTTGTATCCACTGGGATGGGTTCCCCTCTGTTTGTTCTGGCTCTGAGGCATGGCCAGCACAGCTCTACAAGTTGCTGTAGGGTGTCCCTGTCCACCCTGTAATGCTCTACTATTTCCAGATCATGTAGCCCCTGGTAGGTTACTCTGGGTCTGAACACTCTCCCCCTCCTCTGGTGCCTGTGGTGGTCATGTGCATCATCCTCCACACCACCTTCAGTCTCCAACGCATGCTGATGGATCAAAGGTATGACAGCCCCTAACATGTACATAATAAAAGTTCCCCATCTGTATGCACCACTGGTGCAGAGTGTATGGGAATACACAAATGTGTGTGAGGTGCTTTCACACTTTATAGTATTGTGCTATGGATGCTGCTGATGTAAGTGGGTGTGTATGAGCTATTCCAGCTGCTGCGTGTCTTAATTATGGGTTTTGCAATGAGTACTGTGAGTGTGGGGCCTTTACTGTGGAGATCTACTTGCCTGCCTTGATTAATCTGTTGCCCTTTAATTCACTTTTAGACCTGGATCCCTTCCCATTATCAGGCATGCATCCATCTACCGTCTTTCTTGTTTTGTACTTTCCCTACCCAGTCATGGCGAAATGTGCCTTGTAGCTGATATACTGCATATTGCCTTTGTTCTGCTTTGACACTTTGCTGTTTTCTTTGCAGTACAAGCCCTCCCCTTCTCTGTTCTGCAGGTAGCTGCTTGCAGCCTTGTTAGCTGTTGTCAGTTGCCCACTGTAGGCTCCTAGGTGTTAATTAGTCATTTGTACTCCAATTTCACTGCTGCAGCATTTCCTTATTTCTTTCCTATATCCTTCCTGTTTCAGCTGCAGTGCACACCGTGCATACCCATTTACCGGGCTTACGTGCATTTACATCTCCGTTCACATGCATACTCGGTTACCTTGTGTACTCTCAGCTAAGCATAGCTATGGGCAATTCAACACACCCCTATCCTGCAGCTTTGCCTAGCTAGGGGCAGACTGGTTTAGCAATGCTCCAATGTGCTTACAGCAATGGCGACGCACCCCTCTCTTGATGTCATCTTTATCTCAAGGGCTCATCTCATTGTTATAACACTGTGCTGTGAGGTGCATCCTTACATCAGCAGGGAATCTGTGATTCACTATTACTCCTCTCATTTGCATGGCATTGCCTACTAATTCCTAGCTACTGTGCATAACACTGTCACTGCCCCTTAGCAACCCTTGCGCCATGTGTATGGTGTAGCATGCCTGCCATTGACTATTGTGTGGAAATCGTGATATGTGTTTCATTGTGGTTTTATTCTATATTTTTATATATTCCTTGCGATCTCCTTGGTGCACTGCTGCTCTGCGCTTCCATGTTACGATAGTGCGACTATATACATTAAATGTTAATTTTATGTTTTGTACATGTTTTTATATGGCAATGGCTATATATTTTGCCATTGGCATATATTAACAATATAATACATGTGTTTGGTTGGCTGTCATGGCTTCGATTTTATGTTTGCAAAAATGTAAACCTTTTTCTACGGTTTACATTTCTGCATGCTTACACTACGCCTGCACCACTTCCTGAATCACTACATACCTTCATTTGCATGCAACACTGCTGCACATGGGGTAATTAGCATACAAGGCTCAGGAGTTGTGCAGGCGTAGCATATGCAGGTAGTGCACTTGGGAACAGCTCACACTTGAATCGCTCGGCGGCCATCTTTGGTGTTAGAACACCGATGCTACACCTGCGCCTGGCGCAAGCTTCATGAATCCCGGGGTATGTCATTGTACAATGTAAACAAGTTCAACATGAAAAATTTTGCCGTGTATGAACTTTAACTAGTGCAGTTTGTGCCTGCCCTGTACTGGAAAGTGGTTGTGATATTCGACCCAAAGGTGTAGTCCTTGCACTCCAAAGAGCACTTACTAAGTTGGCCACTGTTCCTACTCTTGACCAACAGACTACACTGTGTATACCACTTATGCTATCTCCATAGCTTTCTGATTTCTGCATTTAGTAAATGAATGAAAACCTGATCTACTTTTTACTTCCTTCTTAATTGCTTTGTACTGGCTATAAACTGATTTTTCTCTTTAATAATTAACCTGATTGTGGAATGGTCACAGCAATAGAATCTATTGCTAAATCTCTCTTCAATTTGGTTTCCACTTCTACTCAGTCACCATCTGCCTTCAGAGTGCAGGTATGTGTCATGTGTTATTTCATTTATATTTGTTCTAAGAATATGTAGAACATTGAAAAGGCCTTGGTAGCATGTTGTACTTGTATTGGTTTTATTCAAACAGGATAAGCTTTATGTATGCTGAGCCTGTGCCCTTTAACAAGTATGCATGTAATGTCACTTGCTGGAGTTTTGGTATATATAACACTCTTTTAATGTACTCCTTAATCCAATTAATATTTGTTAAGTGACAGTTTTATATTGTGCTTATCAGTGCATTGCTATGTTATGATAAATTGCTCTGTACAGCTCTCTACACTGTAGTACTGTGATTCTGTAGCAGTATACCTCCTGCTAAAACTATTCTAATCTAACATTCATAAACTTCCCTACTGTTTCTCTACTCTTGAAATGCCCCATATTCCCTTGCTCTGACTCACTGTGGTCCTTCCTCCATATTTTAGTAATAAGTATTAACTTTATTGCTTCAATATAATATATTGGTAGAGTTTTTCTCTTTTCTTTCCCTTCAGACCCTATGGTCACTTCATCCAGTCCAGACTCCAATACTGCAGGAGCTCTGCTACAAGGATACAATTCCCTAAAGTTTTCATTGAGAAGTCTGTCACTGTACAATGTAGGAAGGTTAACATGAAGAGCTTTATTGTGGTCTCTTTGGCAGAGATGTTTCCAGCAATCCAGGAAGCACAGTAACTACAGGAAGCCACCTTTTTAGTAAATCACTGCCTAAAACACTAGGAACTATATTGCATTTTGACACAACACTGATGATCCTTATGAATCTACAGAAACTGTGGTTTAAACATATGTATCAGTTTACACCTGGGAAAAGTTAGGGCTATTAGTTCTTGTCCAGAAAGTAATAATTAAAATGCTTATTGCACTTAAATTATTTTCTGTACATAAACATGCAATGGCCACCCATGGAAACAGACAATTAGCCAAATAAACAAAGCCAGTATTGCAGTTTACTTGGCAGAGTGGTAGGAAATGAATAGCCAAGTTTTGTAAACTCCTGTATAACAGGTAGGGTTGTAAATCCCCACCTGAAGGATCTGGTTTGAACTCAACGAATACCATCAAATCACTTCTGAAAGATAAACAAATGTCTGAATTTTGAATAATTTTGTATTTTTATGTTATTTATATTTCTATATACATTTGTTATATTTTATGTGTATTCTTTATATATGTCTAAATAATCATGGGACCATGATTTTGAATTTGATAGTCTGGAATTGGTTTTAAATATTGAGTGGATTTTATTTTGAATGTAACACTGATGAAGAGTCTTGTGACTTAAAAGCTTTGTGTTTTTTATATATTAAACTCTATTTGCTGAATGGTTGGACCTTGGCTTTTTATCTTAGTTGCTCTTATGTTTGCTGTTGGGTCCATTTGGTCACCTTACTACCTAAGTTATATTTAACTCAGAAACCACTATATCTGGTGGCATAGAGGGATAAAAACATGACTACTGCTCAGTAGACCAGTAGACCTGGGCTCAATTAGCAGCTCAGGTGATTTGGTGGACCAACAGGGAGGGATGGACATGCCTGTCCCATCCCAGGTAGGAGAGCATTCAGTGATGGCTCTCCTTTAAGGGATTTATGGTCAAAACAGAGGAGTTACCCCTAGATGTAGTTGATAAAAGCGGGAGGTGGGACAGGGAGTGGGTAGGGCATAGAAGAGAAAACTCCACACAAACAGATGCAAAGATGGTTGAGCCCCAGGATGTCCCATAGGATCAAGAACTGACCCCAGCAATATTGGAGTACGTCCAAGATGGTAGGAGATAAGCTGGTAGATTCACTTCTTAATCTTGAAATACTGAAATCCCGAATTTCAGTATCTCAAGACCATGAAGCCAAAAATCCACAAGCCCGAAACTCCAGAAGCGCGAAATTTAAAATGACGACTTCTACACTAAACATACCACAAACACAAACACAAACATACACCTCCCTGCACATACACAAACACCTACCCTACATGAAAGCAGGGGGGCAAGACCCGTTCCACCCCCCATGTGGGGTGCTGCACCCCCCATCTCCCCCCATCTTAAAAATACTAACTCTGAGGTCACACTACGCAGAGAAACACACAAAAACACCACCACACAAACTACATTCCCCTCGCACACACACATCACACTAACAAAACACACAGACACACACTAAAACCCTACCCAAAACCTGTAAAACACAAACACTAACCTACATCTCCAACCACCCACTCACACACCGCAACACCAGAACCACTAATTCAAAATCTCTGAACTTTGGGATTTTGAATTTCATGCTTCTGGGGTTTCGATATTCTGCACTTTCACCCTTCTGGTCTCAGGCTACTGAAATTTGGGATTCCAGTAGTTTGAGATTTTGAAGGGAACCCATATATATATATATATATATATATATATATATATATATATATATATATATATATATATATAGGTCTATAGGTCTACCTGAGAGCATTGACAGATTGAAATGCCGACGATGAGAACACCAACACCGGAAGATCGACAACGGAAATAACCGACAGTTCGAAATCCCAATGCTAACAACACCGACATGCGAAATGAGCATGACTGTGTAAGTATGCGATAGTGACAGATGTTAGCGTGCGGGTAAAGTAAGTGTGCATTAGTGACAGACTGTAGGGTTAGTGTCAAAGGAAAAAAACTTCAAAGACCAATACACGTAAGGTTCAGTTAAGACACTTTAATTTACTTGCAGCAAGGAGACAAAAACATGCAAATACAAGGATTTGTCTAACTACTAACAGGAAGTATGTTCATTCTTATACTGTTTTACAAGACATGGCCTTCTAAGCTGACGTAATCAAACACAACTTTCAGTATTATTCTACAGCAGATGTTACTTCAGATTTTCCGCTGACATGACTAGATTTGTGAGAAACTTTTTCAGAAAAATAACCTGGCCTTGGTGACTATTAATCCATTTACAAGCGTCTATTGTGCAGTGTTACATTTCAAGGTACTCTTCTAATCCAGATACAAGCAAATGCTGATTGCAGTTCATATTTTCAAGCAGGCTTTGTACTAATTATCTGTAACCTCTACAGCTGTGTATTTTCTCATGGCACAGTGGAACTTCTTGCCTAAGTTTCATACAAGTACTATTGCTCTATTCATTATTTTCCTAATGCAAGCAGAAATCACCTGAATCTCAGTAAATTTCCAAGGCACAAGCAAAATTTTAGCTAACAGTACAAGGTCAAAAAGCAACTGCAGTTTGTACAGATTTATGCAGTATGAAATAGAATAAATGTGTTAACCCTTCCCAAGCTCTGAAAGCACTAAACATATTGCTAATATACACATTAATACATATTTTTCTAACATTTCCCCCCTATTAATACTTTTATTCTACTTTCAAAATAAGCATAAACAGTTTGTTTTCTTCTCCTAACCTCTTCCACTCAGGATTTACAGTTACGAGAGTCATTCATTTTAAACTTATGAAAGCATTTTTAGTCTTTTAATAGTTCTTCAAACTCAATACTTTGATATAATGTTTCAGAAACTGAAATATCTATTAGGTCTTTAACCAGTCTTTTCATGCAGGGGATACCACAACAAACACATACTCCCAGTAGGAGCATACCTACACAAATGGCAATCAGAATGTTCATTAGGATGGAACCCCACCCCCCAAACCATTTCTGGAAAAAGTCCGTCAGTGGGTTTGGGCCTGGTTTGGTCATGGCCGGCACTTGCTGAATTACCTCAAGATGATTGTCTATCTTGTGTTTATGGTCAGGAATATATGAACAGCATTCTTCTTGGATTAAAGTGCATGTACCACCTCTTGCCACTAGGGTGAAGTCGAGAGACATGCGGTTTTGGAGCACTGCAGTTCTCATAGCATTCAGTTCATCAGTCAGCAATTCAAGAGCAGAAAAAGTTGCGTTGCTCATTACTTCAAGAAGTTTTGACAGTTTTCTCAGCTCCCAGATCGATTTCACTGCTCCATATGCTGGTAATATGCCTGCCCACAATATAACGCTATCACTCAAGTCCATGTGTGTCAGTCCTTTGCCTAAAGAGTGATGGTCTTTCCAACACGCATTGATATGTCCCACTGGATTTACAGGTTTCTTGATGACTTCTCGGACATTTCAAATTTTTTCATGAGGCAAAACTGCAGTGTGTCATATGGCCGGAACCAGGTAACCCAAAAAACAACTGCCAAACCAATTCTCAGGTAACCATTTGTATGCCTTCCTGCCACACACAAAATAACAATCCTCTACTTTAGTAGTAACCTTGCTATGAATATACACTCACCCTGCATGAAACATTTTTCTATCAATTGTAGACAGCTGTTTATAAAGAACAGAATTATGTTTTACTTCATCAAGTGTTTTATGCATCAATCCAAGAAATGAATCATAGTTTGTATTACAATAAAGATCAACTTTGTTACCTTTAGTGTAACATCTATAAGGAACAGTCACATTGCAATTGCTCCAACCCACCTGAACAGTATCATTTTTATAAAAATACACAGTTCCCTTTTGTGGAACAGACAAGTGTAATGCTATTTTATCTTGTGCTGTAATGGTTGAGGTATCATAAATCAAGTTCTCCCAGGTCTCATTGACCCCTAGGGGGACTGTAGTTATTAATAACCCCCCGTATGCTGTCAGCAAAGCTGTGCAAATCCAGCAATTTGAAACATTGAAAGTCTCAGCATACACATATTTAATCGCCTGGTAAGTGTTAAAGTTTGGATGCCAGTTTATGAGTAACGCTTCATGTTTATTAAATTCAGTCTGTGTGGCTGGGAAAAGAAAAGGCCACAGCAAAAAGATTATTGTCACAAATACAGTTAACAGGATGATTATGCAATACTTCTGAGGAAAGGGTTGTTCTGCATTCCTGTTTCTTCTGGACTCTATCATTTTTGCTCTTGGCATGTAACAAGATTTTTGTCCAGTTCAAAGTCTTTAACTAGTTTACAGTGCATCAGGTGGATCCAAGAGGCACGCTCCATGATCTTGACTGCAGTGGGTGTTGACAAAAGCACTTGGTATGGACCTTCCCACTTTGGAGATGCCCAGTTTTTCTTCTTGACTACCTTCAGCCAGATCCACGTTCCAGGGGGCACTGCCACTTCTGACGGTCTGGTTCGTTCTTTATCTGAAACAGAATTTAACTGCAACAAATGTTTAGAATTTAATAAATTACACATATACTCTGCTAATGTACTGTCAGCTTCCTGGTCTGTGGGCATGAGAGATTTCCACTGAGGTATATAGTAAACCCCTCCAAAGAGCTTTTCAAACGGAGTCAATCCTTTTGCATTCGGAACAGTTCTCATGCTCAACAGTGCCAGCGGCAGACAGTACACCCAGTTTCTCTGCATTTCTGCTACTAATTTTCTTAACTTACTCTTTAAAATCCCATTATGCCTCTCTACTAGCCCTGCTGATTGAGGGTGATACGCACAATGATTTTTTAGGGAAATGCAAAAATGTTTGCTTAACTGCTGTATGGTCTGATTCATGAAGTGTGTGCCGTTGTCACTGTAGATCCTTTCTGGAATGCCGAACCTAGGGATGATTTCTTTAACAAGAATTTTGGCTACAGTCGTAGCGTCTGGATTTTTAGTCGGAAAGGCTTCCACCCATCTGGAAAACATATCTACAATGACAAGACAATACTTCTTATTTTCACATTTATTCAACTCTATGAAATCCATACAAATAGTATGAAACAGATACGGTGGTGTAGGGAAACTCCCTTGCTTGGGCTTTAACGCCCCTTGTGCATGATGTTTATTACAGATGTGGCATAACGAACAAAATTTTTTTAGAATAATTTGTGAATCCATACATCGTGAACACTTGGTTCACCAGCTGTACCATCCCCCTGTTGAGACATGGCACTGCCATGGCCCAACAAAGCTGCATATCTAAACAAATTAGACGGCAATATCGGTTTCCCTTCTTTAGAGACGTACAGCCCCTTTTCGAGAATTGCTCCTCATTTTACCCATCTTTGTTTTTCAGTTTGCATAGTAAGTGTTTGCATTGTCTTTAACATTTCTAAGTCTAAAATCTCAGAGGGTTGTAATTCCTCATTCAAAAGAAATACTTCTGAAGCTGCCTGCTTTGCTGCTGCATCAGCTCTCGCATTACCGTTTGAAATCCTGTCCTGTTGCTTGGTATGAGCTGTGCATTTACAAATAGCTACTTTCTGAGGTAACTGAATAGATTCTAAAAGGTCTAAAATAAACTGTGCATGATTGATTGGTTTGGCAGTAGAAGTTATCATTCCTCGATTTTTCCACTGTTGCGCAAAAACATGTACAGTAGAAAAAGCATACTGTCTGTCAGTAACAATGTTTACACATTTACCCTTTGCTAAGGTACATGCCCGTGTCAAGGCAATCAATTCTGCTGCCTGTGCAGATAAACTATGTGGTAAAGGTTTCGCCTCTATAATGTCTGTGTCAGAAACTACTGCATATCCCACTAGGTTCTGACCTGCATGACCCCTTTTGCATGAGCCGTCCATGTAGTATGTCACCTCAGCATCATCCAAGGGAACATCCGTAAGATCTTTTCTAGGCAGTGTCTTTTGCTCAATCACCTGCAGGCAGCTGTGTGGTGTGCCATCTGCAGGGGTTGGGAGCAAGGTAGAAGGGTTCAAAGTCGTACATCGTTCAATTGGCATATGAGGTTGGCTCAACAATATAGTCATACAGGAAAGATGCCTAGCAGGGGAAAGATACTCTACCTTTTCTTGTAGTAAAATAATTGTGACTGCATGAGGCACTCTCAATGTGAGAGGGTGGAACAACACTACTGAGGCCGAAGCCTGTACTGCCATTGCAGCTGCAAATACTGCTTGTACACAGTGAGGTAAAGACCGTGTCACTGGGTCCAGTTGTGATAAATAATAAGCAATAGGGCTTTGCTTGTCCCCATGCTGCTGTGTTAACACTGATGTCATATAACCTTGCTTACAATCTACAGTTTGGAAAAAACATTTATGATAGTTTGGTAATCCCAAAACTAATGAGGACGCTATTTACTGTTTCTGTTTGCAGAAAGCAGATTCTTCTTCTGGTGTCCATTGTAATACATCCTTTGCTGCTATAGGCTTTTTATAAATCAGGTTAGTCAATGGTGCAGATTCCAATGCATAGTTTGGAATCCAACTCCGACAAAAATTTGTCGTACCCAGGAAGGACATCATTTCCTTCTTGGTAGTGGGTTTTGGTGCTTGCAAAATCGCTATTTTTCTGTCCTCATCTAATGTCCTACCTTCCTTGGATATTACATATCCTAGGTATTTAACTTGTTTTTTCCAAAGCTGCAGTTTATTTTTGTTTACTTTATGTCCTTCAGTGGCTAGAAATTGTAATAACGCTATCGTATCTTCTTTACAATCTTGCTGGGTGGGGGACACCAGCAGGATATCATCAACATAAAGCAAAATCTGACTACCTTTTTGTGGGGTCAATCCTGCCAAGTTGCTTGCCATTTCTTGTGAGAATATTGTTGGACTTTCACAATACCCCTGTGGTAGTCACTTATATGTATACCTTTTCCCCTGAAATGTGAATGCAAACCAATGCTGGCTGTCAGGGTGTATCGGTATCGAAAAGAACGCATTGCTGATATCTACCACAGAAAAATATTTCTGTTGAGGTTTTAAATCATTCAACAGTGTGTATGGGTCTGGCACCGTAGGTGCCCTTGGTATTACTGCATCATTTACAGCTTGTAAATCTTGGACCATATGCCACTCTCTATTCGCTTTCTTAACAGGAAATAAGGGTGTGTTACATGGTGAATCAGGAGATTCTACCAGCACCCCCTCCTTAAGTAAAGCTGCTATAATAGGTTTGATTCCTACATCTGCATCTTTTCTTAAGGGATACTGTCTCTTTTGTGGTCTAAATGCTGACTTTGACGTAATAGTAACTTGTCCCGCTGTATGAATAAGTCCTACATCTGATTTTCCTGTTGACCAGAGATTTTCTGGTATATCCTGTAAGGCATTCTCTTCCTCCTTCAATAGGAGTGCCAATCAGCTGTCCTTGCTAGACTGCAAATGTACAGCTGGGTGGGTCTGAGTTATCCAGTTCAGCTTCTGCATTTGTCTTCCTTGTTCTGATAGTTCTAACTCTGTTTGTTTTTCCCATCTCGAGACTTTCTCCTAAGTCTACCCATTTTACATTCTTGTCCTTAGTTAAGCTAACATGTGGTAATCGATCAGATTTATAGAGTGCAAAGAACTCCTGGGGCAATGAACAGCTGGCTACACTGTTCCCTTCTGTGTCCTATTACAGATTACGTAATACCAATCTGTTTGCACGATTTCTAAACAATTCTTGCTCATATTCCTTATCAGGTCCTGGTGTATTACAATAATACAGAGTACAGTGCAACAAATGCTATTTATCAATGTCAAGGGAGGGGAACTTGCTGATGGCTACATTCATCAACTCTTCGGTCACTGCCCCTGGACCAGTCGTAACCAAGTCCTGGCTGTACCAATAAAAAATTTCACCCTCCGATTGCACTGCAAAGGTATCAATTTGTCACTGTGCTTCCATACCCTGCATAGTCAAAACTACTGTTATACCAAATAGCTGCATAAGGTCTCTGCCCAAGAGGTTTACTGGGCATTTTGCAGATACAACAATTTTGCTTTTCTGGGTCAATCCTGAAACAGGATCAGTTATCACAATATTATGGGAGAGGGGCTCTTGATACAGCTGTCCATTAGCTGCTTTCACTAATATGTAATCAGGTGACTCTGAATTCTCTGGCAGTTTGGAGGGATGTACCAGGGTCCGTGATGCCCCTGAGTCACACAAGAATCTGACTTCCCCTCCCTTCTACCAGGAGTGTAACTTCTGGTTTCATGTCTGCTAAATAGAGCTCTAAGCTCAATAAAGCCAAATCCAATATTTAATTTTCTTCACTATCCATGACTTCTTGCACTTCCTCTATTTCTTCTGTCACATTCTCTACTCCCTTTATCACATACTCATTTGTCCTTTCTCTGCTATCCCCTTCTAGTGATTCTTGACTACCATATAGTCAGTTCTCACCCTCCTTATCCTCCGTGGTTGCCTTCTTTATTTTCTTGCAATCCCTTGCCAAGTGTCCTTTCTTACCGCATTTAAAACATGCACCCCTTTTCTTTCGCCCTTCAAAGTCCTCTGATCGTTGATCAGATTGTTTGTTTCCCTGGGATTTCTCTTGCCCTTTTTCCCAGACTGTACTACATATACTTCTGCTCCATCTTCTACAGAAAATACTTGGGCTTTCTTTTTCTTTTTGCTATTAAAATGCCTTTCAGCATGTCTAGCATACTCAAGCAATGATTGTAACCTGCTTGTGCGATGATCTATCATGTGTTTTGTAATAAAGCTGCTTATAGGTGCAATACTGCCTTTCACAAATGCATTCTTTAACTGCTGCTCATATGGGGAATCATGTGTCTGATCTTCAGAAACCTGCATTCCACAATGGTTATTAAAACATTCTAATAGTCTGGCATAATATCTGCAACAGTTTCACCTTACTGTTGGATGCATTGATTAATGCAAGTCCAGTCTGCCCTAGGCTTCTATTTCTCAGAGATTCGGTCTGTAAGACCTTTCACTCTGTTGCCTAACTCTGCGCTGCTATGTGGGAGGGGCCTGAGCGCAATATCACAGGGATTCCAGTCGCCACTAAACATGTGCCAGTCTGGTCCCACTATTTGTCTGACTACTTTTTCTACCTCTTCTCCATTTAAATTGTAACTCAGCCTCATTCCTTGCAAATCTTTTAAGAACTTTCTAAAATTAACTTTTGGATGGGGAATTCCCTCAGTGGCTTTCCGGATGTCTTCCGGAGTCCAGGGTCAATACACAAGAATAGTTGGGTCCTGACTGTCTTGCCCTGCCTGAGGATTAGGCACTTCTATAAGTGGACATATTTCTTCTTCACTCATAAGTCGTGAATTTCTGCCCATTTGATATAACTCAATGTCCTGGTCTCAACGGGATCTCTAACAAACGGTTTCACTTTCGTAGTGTCTCTACTCATAGTGACAGCAGGATATTGCAGGGGTGGGCTAACTTGTTCACTTGCCTCATATTCTGGTAAAGGAGGCAGAGGGGCTGATGCTATTACTAAGTTATTGTCCTCCTTATCTAAAAACATTGCTTTTGAATTATTACTCATTTGTTCCCTTCGGTTTACTTCATCAATCCACCTGTGTGCCTGAGGAATTCCTAATTGACGTTGCTTTTTTACCCGACCTCTAGAATCAGTTTTAAGCTGTTTGACAAGTTTGACAAGTGAGGATTTTTCTAATTTACCATCAAATTCATACTTATTAACCTATTTTGAATAGTATTTAATATTATCAGCACACTGTAACTGCATGTATTTCATGTCTTTGGTTAACGGTGGATTTTTGGACCTTTTTGTACAATTATTACCCATTTTGTTCTACCCTTTCAATTGTTACGTAACTCCTTATTTTTAACGTGGTACCACGGATATTTTTATAGTCTCTTTAGAATGACTGCCTACCTGCTCTGTTTCCCTGATCTATGACAAGACAGTAATCTTTCTGTCCCTGACTTATAAACAAAGTCTCTAACAGAACAAATACAAATCTAGTCCCTGATCTAAAACAGAAAAAAAGAAGGTGGATTCACCTTACCTGAGCCTTTGTGATTGATCACCTGGTTTGAGTAAACCCATCTTTCAGTCACAGATCAGAAAGTGGCTGGCCTCTTTTGTATGACAATTCAGTCGGAGGACTTTTCAAATAAGAAGAACCGATGTGGTTTCTTCCCCGTACGGTTTCAAGCCACCTGGCCTGTCTGATCCCAGGCGAAGTGAAGGTTTCCGGTCCAAAGGACCAATCCGTCAAAGGAAAAAACTTCAAAGACCAATACACGTAAGGTTCAGTTAAGGCACTTTAATTTACTTGCAGCAAGGAGACAAAAACATGCAAATACAAGGATTTGTCTAACTACTAACAGGAAATATGTTCATTCTTATACTGTTTTACAAGATATGGCCTTCTAAGCTGACGTAATCAAGCACAATTTTCAGTATTGTTCTACAGCAGATGTTACTTCAGATTTTCTGCTGACATGACTAGATTTGTGAGAAACTTTTTCAGAAAAACAACCTGGCCTTGGTGACTATTAATCCGTTTACAAGCATCTATTGTGCAGTGTTACATTTTAAGGTACTCTTCTAATACAGATACAAGCAAATGCTGATTGCAGTTCATATTTTCAAGTAGGCTTTGTACTAATTACCTGTAACCTCTACAGCTGTGTATTTTGTCATGGCACAGCGGAACTTCTTGTCTAAGTTTCATACAAGTAGTATTGTTCTATTCATTATTTTCCTAATGCAAGCAGAAATCACCTGCTTCTCAGTAAATTTCCAAGGCACAAGCAAGATTTCAGCTAACAGTACAAGGTCAGAAAGCAACTGCAGTTTGTACAGATTTATGCAGTATGAAATAGAATAAATGTGTTAACCCTTCCCAAGCTCTGAAAGCACTAAACATATTGCTAATACACACATTAATACATATTTTTTTAACAGTTAGGGTGCGGGTAAGGTAAGTGTGCGATAGTGATGGACTTTAGGGTTAAGGTGCGGGTAAGGTAAGTGTGCGATAGTGACGGACTTTAGGGTTAGAGTGCGGGTAAGGTAAGTGTGCGATAGTGACGGACCTTAGGGTTAGGGTTTGGGTTAAGGTTAGTGCATAGATAGTAGTGTATGTCAGGTTTTTGTGTAGGTTTGTAAGGATTTTGGTGTGCTTCTGTTGTGTGTGTGTGTGTTGTGAGTTGGTGTTATGGTGTTCGGTTATGTGGACTGTCGGTTTTGTGTGGTTTCGGTGTTTTGGTGTTGGCGTTTTGGCTGTTGGGTTTGTGGTGTATTAGTGTAGTGTAGGGGATCCATACACACACACACACACATATATATATATATATATATATATATATATATATATATATATATATATATATATATACCTATCTATATATCTATATATTTATATATAAATATATATATATATATATATATATATATACACACACACACACACACACACACACACACACACACACACACACACACACATATATATATATATATATATATATATATATATATATATATATATATATATATACTTGGATATACCACCTACAAAAATGACTGTTTGTGGGCAAAAAGGAAGGAGGTACAGTAATATTTGTCTGTAGAACCTACAAATCTGACTGCCCTGTTGCTCTCAGTTAAAATAAGTCAGTAAAAGTGATTTGCATATATATATATATATATATATATATATATATATATATATATATATATTTATACATACAGTACAGTCGATTATCCGAACTAATTGGAACCTAGGGTAGTTCAGATAATCAAACTGTTTGGATAATTAAACATAACATTTAATTGGATAAAAATCTCCTAAAATCTTGTTTTTTTCTGCATGTAGGGAATACACTTTTCAAACATTAGGTGATTCCAGTGGGCAATAAAGAATATTTTTCACACACAAGTGGATTACAAGCTCAAAAAACATACACAAGTGAATCCGTATAATGTTTATATATTCAAACTTTATGATTTTTTCCTACCAGAAAACTTTAGAAGGCTGTGTTCAGATAACTGACATTTCTGATAATTGACTTTTGGATAGTCACTATCGCAGACTGGATAATATTTACTGCAGCAACCAAAGCTTCCCTTGCAAAAACATTTTTACTTCCCTCCCTTCTTTATGGTGCCCCTATCTTAACTAACTTACAAAATTCTACCCTAAGCAAGTTGGAACAGTGCTACAACAAAGTTACAAAGTTTGCCACAAACTCTAAATATCACACACACCACTTTGAACCACTCCTAGAATTAAACTGGCTTGAACTCCCCAACCAACTTGCCTTTATTCATCTATCCACCTTGCACAACCTTATTTTCAAGCCTACTGCCTGCCCTGCACTAGCCAATCTAGTCACACCTTACACACCAAATCGATCCCTATGATCAGAAAACAAAAATCTCTTAGCTATCTCAAAACTCACAAGAAAACCTGGTCACTCTCTGCATTCATACTCTGTCTCTATAAATTGGAATTCACTACCTCTAGCTACCAGGTCTATGCCTGGCCTAACCCATTTCAAAGCCTCTTTAAAAATTCATCTAAAAAATACGTAGCTCTGCTCCTGCATAAAGCCTGCCTAATGCTCACGTCTTCCTCTTTCTGTCACATTTCAGACCCTCACAGACTGCAAGATCCTAAGGCTCTTCTAACTCCTTCTCTGCTTCTATACCATATCCTTAAGCTACTGCTCAGACTTTATTGCTTCTATTCTTCTTCACTCTCTCACTATCTATCTGCATCACTAACTTTCTGGCTGCTATTTTCCTAACTGAAGCTAACATTCTATTTTGCATGTACTATTACAGTCAATATCACACATAGCACTACCTACGTACTACTTTTTTGGACACTGTCTACATCATATATGGTGAGAGTGACTATTATTGTCTGTAATGTTTTAAATGTATAGAATTGTCTGGATGTGTCGTATTATATTACAACATCTTGTAGCAGTTTATTCTTTCAACTTACTTTTTGTATAGTATTTCTAATGTAATCGTTATTGTATTGTATTATACTGTGTTTGTATTGTACTGTATGTGGAGTTTTCTCCCTGGGCCTCTGCTGAAAATGGGTTTTATAGACCCATTCAGACCACCCCAGTAAACAAATGTCAAATAAATAAATAAATAAATAAATAAATAAATAATCGACTCGCTACTGTATATCAAATATGTTCTCACTTGCAAACTCTTGTCTTCTACTCTAGATTGCCTTGTAGAAAACATGGCAGGCAAATTACTTCTACTGGGTGAACACTATACTCCTTGCAATCCTGACTGTCAAAGTTATACCATTTGAGCTGTCCTTCGACTACCCTTTAGAACGTAAGTTATCAAGCCAGTTATAAAGACAAGCATGATGGTATTGAGTATATTTATCACTGAATTCTTACAAGGAACACTGAGAACATTATTGCATGTAGTAAACTTGTTAATTATCTATATGACCACTTGCCTCCAGATGGAATATGGAAATATAGATCCTCCACAGCTACTAGTAATATAACCATTTGTAAAAGTCTAAAAGAATTGCCAGTTAAGAGAAGTGACTAAACAATACAGATACTTGCCTAGTTTTTCATAAGATACCTTTCTTCTATAAACTGTGCCCTTGAAAAGTTCAGCAGAATGATGTTTGAAATCATTGACAAACATGTAGCATCGAGACAGGTCTGGGTAAAAAAAAGATAATAATAATGTACTACCTGGATCCATAAACTGGTTAGGACAGCTATATCTGAAAGGGGTAAAGTTTGAAAGGTTTGCAAATTTAGACAGATGAGTGCATAAAATACATACAGAAAGACAAAGCAAAACTATATAAGAACAGTTAGGTATAAATGCCAAAACAATATCGGACAAAAAATTTCTATACCTTACTGTAATGGCACAGCTCAAGTAATCTAGCTTTCGTTAACAACTTCAGTTGTAAAACTACATCAGTCATCAAAAGCCTGTAGTAGTCTACATCATACAATGAAAGATGGGGTTCCTTTAAACAGTATTTCTCATCTATCACTGACTTCTTTACAAAAAATGTATTTATTTAACATTTGTTTATGGGGAATGTCCAACTTGGAACGAGCCAATTTTCAGCAGATGCCAAGGGAGAAATTCTCCAGATGCATGTCTTTGTAAGATATGTTTAATTACACAGCCACATACCATAAAATAAATGATTTGAGTGGTGAAACCCCTAACTCTGAAACCAACCTGCCCTACTGTTTTATGTAAACTGTTCCACTAGATTAGATAGCACAACTTATCATCTGTGGATAACCTTCCCCATGCTTTTAAAAAATGTATCACACTTTTCATCACCCTTCATCATTCATCTGTTGCCATGTTAATTACTGTAAGGGACTCTTCCCTGATAATGTGGGTGGAATCAGAAAACAATACAATTCCTTCATGACCTGCAATGTCAGTGAAGTAAATAACTATGACCTACTGTCATCTTTGTCTCCCCTCAAAAATTAAAAAAAAAATGGACTGTTAACAAAACATCTCATGGAAAATAACAAATCATCAAATTCAAATTATAGTGTTTGGACAACATATGATGAAATGAATTGACAGTGTTGCCATTAACCTTGAAAAAGCTCAGCCCGCTGTACCAGTTTTCTTAGAACTTTTTTTTTTGCATCATGTTTGTCCCAGTGCCTACAGAGCATCAAGCATCTAAGTGACCATTATCCAGGCAGCTATGAGGGTGATTTGTGATCTTGCTGACATCACAGCAATGCTAGAATTTTTTTCATTTAAGTAACCAGCTCCATCCCTTGGTAGTGACATGACCACTCACATCATTGCAATGCTCACCTACAACCCCATGGTTCATGCATTCATTGTAACCCAGATGAGCAAACAGGGGCTACAATGACAGACTTGGGCAGCCACATCTACATTGTCCTAGGCCAGCCTGCCACTATAAGTTAAGCTTACGATCTTCACTAAGGTCCTGCCACTGGAGGTGCTGCACAAGCCAGGCAAGTAATACCACCTCTCACCTCAGATGTGCATACCCTTCATGCTCGTGGTATCAAGTGCCTGGGTTACTAGTTGAACTTGGATATCCTAGGCTGTAGTCAGAGCTTTTCTACTCTATACCACTGGTGTAGTCAGTTTTTTAGGCCTTTTGACTTTGCCGATCACAATATTATTCTTCAAGGAAGTAGTGAAATAAGCTGCCATTTGATATCAGTAATTCTAGTATCAGAATTCCCTAAGGATGAGTCCCTTGCTCATCACAATTGTACGTCTGCAACAGTGAGATGCACTGACACACTGAGGGAAATCAGCTCATGCAGTGTGCAATGATTTCACACTCCTTCTTAGTGATGATACTAAAGGCTAATTTATTTTTATTTCGTTACTGACATTTGTTTGCCAGGGTAGCCTACTGGGCCAAGAAGAGCCCATTTTCCGTGATGGCTAAGGGAGAAAAGCTCCAAAAAAAACATGAATAGAATATATAAAGCGCAAATGTAACTTATTACAAAGCAGCACATTTAGAATATATAAAACACACAGTATAAACTTATTACAAACTAGTTCAAAAGTAGTTGATATATCAGTATGGTTAAGCATTGTATCAAATGCTTAGCAGGCATAGTATAGCAAAGATTTAAGCTTTAATTACATTACGAGATTACTAGCAGCCATGCTAAAGGGAGTAATAGAGTATAAAAAAGAAAAGTGGGGAAGATGTAGGGGCATAAGGTGAGGTATTGATAGTAATTGGAGTAAGGGTGATAGGGTGAGAGTAATAAAGAACCAGATAAGGAGGACAGGGTTGAGAGTTGCTAAATAGTAAAGGAAAAAGAGAGAGAGAGAGAGAGAGAGAGAGAGAGAGAGTACTGGGTAGCATCTTTGAAATGAGCAGAAAGTTGGATGAAGTTGAAGGAGAAGCTATGAGGATGATAGGAGAGTGCTAAAGAGCTAGGCCTAGGGTAATTAATCAAGCAGCTACAGAGAGGTGACAATACAATTAAGCCATGGACAGCCAACATCACACTAATGCTTAACGAAAAAGGACAATAAAATAATGTTTAATGTACATGTTTTTTTCTCACGATTAAGACATGAATTGGACCAAAAGGATAAGAAAGTGAACTCTAGACCAACAGAACAGGGCAGATCCTGGAAATGTCTTAGCATCCTTGTAGACAGAGGAGGCCTCACTTTCAAGGAACATATAGTACTTTTATCTTGACTTGGCTGGTACTTTTCCTGGATTGTCATACAGTATCCCTACCAGTTTGTATTTTCAGTGGTGTGGTCTGCTTGCTTTTAGTTTTATGCATTTCAAGTGGTTACTGCTTTCCCTATAATAAGCATATGCATTATGTACTCTTTTAATTACATTTGTGTCCTCAGTCTGTGGACTATACTGAGTTTCTACTGATTTCATTTCATTTTCCTTTCTACTAGAATAAAGACTACTCATCAGTGAAGAATCAATTTTAAGACATCCCACATCAATTGTGAAACATGCAGTACTACATGCTATCCAGGTTTCATAAGACATTAACACATCATATGGTTATCAGACCATTAACCACTCATGACTGAAGTCGGTATCTTAGATCATTCTTTATCAACCAAGCTTTTATCTTTGGGTTTTCTGTAAATATGATCTGCCCAGATGAATAAATCTATTTAACAAAATATATAAATGTATATAAATAATAAATATAAAACTTAAATAAGGAAACATAATTCAAAATAGACAAAAGGTTAACTTGCATACACATTTACCAGCCAAACCAGCTCTACTTTAGATTAAAGATGTTTCATTAGTTAGAGCAGCTGTTTTGAAAAGTCAGTCCAAAGCCCACAAGAACCAGATGGGATGTATTACCCACCCTGTCATATGATGATATTCAAATCTGTGGATGCATTCAGACACACGTTGGTCAAAAGACAGGTCGCTATCTACATACTTACCAAAATCCCTGACTACTGTTTCTACTCTTAAGGATGTGTTATCCATGAGGTAGTTTTCTAGGGTGGCTGGATTCCTAAAAGGTATGATTATGCATTTCTTTGGCACTAGTTATTTGTCTGTGATAGTCCTTCCTGTAGTATGGTAGTATCTTGCAGGGATAATATGACTGCTTCTAATTTGCAATCATCTGCAAACTTGGTCAACCAGAGGCCCTTGATATTGGCCTTGACTTCAGAGAAGTAGATACCAGAAAGGAGCAAACCCATTACAGAGCCCAGAGGGACTCTCTTGGTGACCAGCCTCTTTGTGGATTTCCCTCTCCTAACTTCCTGGCTCCATTCAGAGAGCCAGCTATCCAGCTAGGTGTAACCTAGGGGTTTATGCCTAATTCCATGAATTTGTTTACAATGCCTGAATAGAGTATTATATCAAAGGCCTTAGCCAGGTAAAGGTAGGCAGTATGCACTGTTTTGTCCTCACCCATTGCTTTGGTGACCTCAAAACTCTACCAGGATGAGTAGGCATGATATGCCCTTGATGAAACCAGACTGGGTTGGATCCAGTGTTAGAAGGGTTTATCTTTTCTTATTAATCATTTCCATGATAATTCTTTCCATATGTGACTAGACAAGCTTACGAGTCTGTAGTTACGGGTGTCTGATGATGGCCTACCCTTATGCAGAGTGATGGCTGTTGCAGTTCTCCATTCCAATGGTACAAAATTGTCTGGAGGTTATGGTTAAACAGTGACTCAAGTGATCCTGATACATCATGTTTTAGGCTATTTAGGAGGCATCGTAGGATATTATCAGGGTGTGCATCTAGGACTTGGTCCCTAGTAATAGTTTATGGGGGTGATGGTATTTCCTGGTTGGCAGTTTGAGGAGAAGGGAGGTAAAACTGGACTGAATTTGCTGGCCAGAAAATTTGCTACATCTACCAGCTCCATGTAGGTAGCTCCATTTATAATCTGTTATGTAGGTAGCTCTATTTATAATATGTTATGTAGGTAGCTCCATTTATAATCTGTTATGTAGGTAGCTCCATTTATAATCTGTTATGTAGGTAGCTCCATTTATAATCTGTTCTGCACACTGATGTGTGCTGCCTTTGGCATATCAGACATAAAAAAGAAAGCCTTCTGGTTGTCCTTTGCTGTGAGGTTATCTTTATCTCAAATTTGGGTTTAATAGACTTAATTTAGCCTCCCGGTTGTTTGTTTAGCTAGATGACAGTGTTTTATCATGTTGGGCATAGCACTTCTTAACTTTGGCTATGACTTTTTTTCTTTTGTTGTACAGCCTGTTTATATTTGGATTCCACCAGGATGTTTTGTTTTTGAGTTTGTTCTAGGCTTATTTCTGGTAGGCACAGCTGTCATTTACTGACATAATAGTACAGGGTTCCTATGAGAAATTCCGCATAGGCAGCTGTGTTCTCAGGGTTTAGGGGGAATTGAAATGTTAACAGGTTATCTCATAATAGTAGGAAGTTTGCCTTAGAATAGCTCCTAAATATTATAGGATTAGCCAGAGTCACAAAATTGATTTTTATTATGAATGAGACAGCTTGATGGTCTGACCTTCCCAGAGAGGAAACTGCATTGGGGGTACAGCATTCTCCCATGTTTGTGAGTACCAGGTTGTGTATCTTTGAACACACCTAGTAGGTGTATGGACTCTCTAGTCCAAGGTGTTTGTGTTTATAAAATCAAATAATCTCTGGCCCTGTAAGTCTGGGGCTGTGTAAGTATTCCAGTTTATAGTAGGGCAGTTGAAATTTCCCATGAGTATGGTACTGGGTTAAATAATGAGAGCCCCCAGGAAGTCAGATTGTTAATTATGGGTATCTTGGGTCATAGATGGTGACTTATGGCTTGCAAGGTTATGATAAGAAACTTTGCATATGGAAATCTGGACATGGAGAAACTCAAGTGCATCATCCTGTTAAACTAGTCTTGAGGTGAGTTTGTAGTTGACATAGATTGAGACCCCTCCACCTTTAGTCCCAGCCTTTGCAGTAGCTGGCTTGAATATGTGGAAGGCATAGTAGCCCCAAACTGCAAGGTGCAGTTTGATGCTTTAAACCATGTTTCATGTTTCCATACCTGTACAGATGTCTGTACCTTGAAGGTGAGGAAAACCTGAAGGGAGTGGAGTTGCTTGTTTAAGCTCCTGGCATTGGGCAATAACACCTTAAGTTTCCTTTAGGTTAGTTTTACTATTTTGGAAGGTCTGTTACCTTGGCATTGCATAAAAAGGCACCATGGGATGGACAATGTTTTAGCCTATAATCAAAAACATAGAGGGGAGCAGATGCAGACCAGTCTTGGCAAAGCAACATGGTCTGTTGAGTACTTCCTCCCTTATAATACAAATATTTTACCTCCTTGGAATGACAGCAGAAACTAAGCCAATTATTGAAATCAATCATCTTCTGTTTATATTGTAGGATCATCCTCAGTAAAGGTAGAATGATGCTCACTGTTAGGCACATCCCAGCCTGGGATACATAGTCCAAGAGCTCCATAATGCTTCTCTTCATATAGTCTAGGAAGATATATCTGAGGTCAGGGCAGCCACAGTGGTGCAGCATTAGTGTTGCCGCCTTACAGCAAGAGGTTCTCTGGTTTTATCCTCAGCTGGGGTGCCTTCTGTGTGGAGTCTGCATGTCCTCCCTGTGGTCGCGTGGATTTCCTCCGGGTGCTCCAGTTTCCTCCCACATCCCAAAGACATGCTGTAGGTGGATTGGGCACTCTAACTTGGACCTAGGCATAAGTGCTTACATGTGTGTGCCTTCTGTGGAAGGTTGGGCACCAGGCTAGCAACTCGACACTGTAAAACTCCACTGCCAATCATGAGCAGACAGGTGATCTGCTGTGGCAACCCCTAACCAGGAAAAGCCGGAAGAAGATATATCTGAGGTAATTTACACTCACATGGACTATGACTGAGTCATAGTGGTATTTGTGATCTATTGACTTCAGTGTAGTGGTGAGTTGGTGGATCCTGGCCCTTGACAGACAAATGATTATGATTTTCTCCTTTTTCAGCCCAGTGAGGGAAATACCTGCATGTCTAACAGTGGAACCTCATATGATGAACTATTGGGTAGTTTGTTGGCTTGTCTTATGGGCTTTGTAGCTGAGGTTCCATAGTGTGTGGCTGAATGTGCTGTGTTGCTGGGTTTGGTGCTGAGGTTCCATATTGTGCGGTTGCATGTGCTGTGTTTGGTGGTGAGGTTCCATAGTGTGTCTGAATGTGTTGTGTTTGGTGGTGAGGTTCCATAGTGTGTGGCTGCATGTGTTGTGTTTAGTGCTGAGGTTCCATAGTGTTTGGCTGCATGTGCTGTGTGAGGTGCTGAGGTTCCATAGTGTGTCGGAATGTGTTGTGTTTGGTGGTGAGGTTCCATAGTGTGTGGCTGCATGTGCTGTGTTTGGTGCTGAGGTTCCATAGTGTGTGGCTGAATGTGCTGTGTTGCTGGGTTTGGTGCTGAGGTTCCATAGTGTGTGGCTGCATGTGCTGTGTTTGGTGGTGAGGTTCCATAGTGTGTCTGAATGTGTTGTGTTTGGTAGTGAGGCTCCATAGTGTGTGGCTGCATGTGTTGTGTTTGGTGCTGAGGTTCCATAGTGTGTGGCTGAATGTGCTGTGTTTGGTGCTGTTTCAGAGGAGTGCTTTTGGCATTCTTGAGAATTCTATTCATAGGGCAAATGTATAAGAGGTCTTTAGGTTTAGGAAGTGTGCTTTTAAGTACCTCAATATATGCTGGTCCATGTGTTGGGCCAGTACTATGTGTAGTGGGTGCAATGTTTACTTTACCAACAACCTGACTGTTAGTTTGAATGATTTTGTGTAAGAGTCTTGCCTCCAGTAACACTATGTAACTACAACTCTTATGTATTGTATCTGTCTCTGCTTCTTTAGTTGGTTGTCAGTGAATATGAGACAATTCCTACATCATCTCAAGATGCCCATATCTTTCAAGTTGGTGGAGGAAAAACTGGGAAAGTGTCCATCCATGATGTTAGTTCTTTAGGTAAACTACAAAAGGATGGCACAGCAGACTAACTTGGGTGCTGTAAAGGCAGAAACTACAACTAGGCTACATTGACTGAATTTGTGTGGCAGTGCTCCTCAGAGTGCAAACAAGCTGCATCTAAGTTCTGGGTATAGTTACAGGGGAACTTTTATAAGGAAAAACTTAGCTTCTAAGTACTTGCATCCCTACAAGAAACTACTAAATGCCACTGTGTGATAAGTAGAGGAAATTGTAGACTCAAAAGAAAATTGACTAAAGCAACTGAAAGCCCTCTGGCCAATGAAATGACCTAACTTTAAGCCTCACTGTGTGTTTCCCAACTCAGACCAGGCTACCTTTCTATTTTCACTAGTGTTCCAGTCATTATGTAAATACATACTTTACTTAAAGTGAAAAGGTAGCAGAAACAGATCAACAACTAGCTACAACAAAATTTACAAGGTGACTTAAAGGCAGACAAGCTAGCACTGAGGAACATACACTTTGAGGTGGTTTCAAAGCATGATAGCAGTAGCTAGACCAAGGAAAAGGAAATACACTTTAAAGTGATAAAATGCAGAAAAATGCAATGTAATAATTTGAAAATATAGAAACAGTCATTAGAAATAGCTTACAAAAGTGCATAATTTCAATTTAAAGTACTTATCCAGAGTGGATGGCAACAGATACAAGCAGACTCTAAAAATACAGATGAGGGTGTCTAGTGTTTGAGCTTTGGGGAAATGAGCCAATAGCCAAGCAAAAAGCCAAATTTATACATTAAAAGAAAAGTGATTAACTTGACTAAAAAGCTCTCTGGCCAGTGAAACAATTTCACTTTAAGGTTCCTTGTGTATTTCATAACTCAGAATGAGCAGGCTACCTTTCTACAGCCAGCAGAATTACAGACCCAGTCTTTTTAATGTAAAAAGTACACTTTAATTAGCCAAAAGTAAAAAGGTACCAGAAACACATCAAACAACTTGTTAAAACAAGTAATTCTTGCTTTAAGTATCCCTGTGTGTTTTCCAACTTAGATCAGGCCATCATTCTACTGCAACTAGAACTGCAGTCCCATTCTTCTTAATGCAAAAAAACTCACTTTAGTTAGCCAAGTTCCACACCAGAGGTCAATTCCTCGTTGGTCAGATCCGACCACAAGCTAATCACCCTAGACATCCACATCCCATCCCCACGTCTCATTAGGGAAGCAACCATAAATAATTTCTCCAAACCCAACTTCACGCTTCTTAAGACAAAAGTGGCAAACTTCACGACACCCATGCAGATAGACAGTAGAGGTACAACTGCGGAATCCTACACAAATGCACTTTATAAGCACTTACAAATGTGCATGGATCATGCTATCCCTAACAGAACCAAGATGCTATCCTTCAAAAAAAGGAAAACAATATGGTGGTCTTCTGCCATAAACAAACTCCATAACAGAAGAAAGAAACTGTTGCAAAAAAGAGTAAATTCCCATGACTGGAGGAACTCCCTGGCCAGCCTCAGTAAGAAGCTGAGATCCCTCATAAAATCCTCTAAAGCTAGTTATGAAAACAAAATCACCACTGATTCTAAAGACAACCACAAAGCATTCTATAGCTATGTCAAGAATCTCAATGGCAACACTCATATCTGCTCTGAGTTACAGCACAATGGCCCTAAATATACAGAACCAAATAATATTGCCAACATCCTGGCAGATAGGTTCAGTGCTAACTTTACCCCCCTCTCACCCCGTAAATGGCCTATCTCTATACTGGAAGAATGCAAAGTTCCTGTAATCACGGCTGCACAGGTAAAAACCTCACTATCGAAAGCCAAGAACACAGCATCCATGGGACCTGACAACATCCCAGGCCGCCTTCTACATGAACTACAGAATGAACTGGCACCCCACCAAAGTGCCATGTTCAGTCCTAGCCTCACCTTAGGCTTTGTGCCAACTGAATGGCGCACTGTGATGGTTATTCCACTCCATAAAGGGGGAGCCATGACAGACCCCAGGAACTACCACCCCATTAGCCTGATGAGCCTGGTCTGCAAGGCCATGGAACGTATCATTATGGAACTCATAAACAAAGACATTGGAGATTTCTAAACACTGGACCCCACACTGTTTGGGTTTGTAAAATGCAGATCATGTCTCCTAAACCTGATAGACTTCTCTGAAGCAGTCATCAAAGCCATAGATGAGGGTAAGGTAGCTCACACAGCCTATCTAGATCTCGTCAAGGTGTTCAACACCATCCCCCACTCTGGAATTATAAATAAACTCACTAAACTAGGTATAAATCCCTATGTCACAAGAGGGGTTGCAAATGGCTTACTGACAGAAACCACATTGTGAAAGTAGCAGACTCCAAATCAGACTTCAGACCAGTGACAAGTGGAGTACCACAAGGTTCAGTCCTGGGTCCTCTCCTGTTTGGTATCTACTTCTCTGAAGTAAGGGCTAATACAGAAGGTCTTTGGCTAACTAAATTTACAGATGACTGCAAACTAGGAGCCATAATAGAAACTCCTAATGATGTGGACATCCTACAAAAGGGCCTCACTGAGACAGATGCCTGGCGTCAAAGCCATGGCCTCAAGCTCAATGCCAAACAGTGCATTGTCATCCCCTTTGGTAAAAACTCTGTATCCATGAACTACCACAAAGGCGGTAGTCTACTTAACACTGAAAGTGTGATAAGAGACCTTGGGGCACAGCTGGACAGTAGTCTCTCCTTTGATAATCACATCACCACAGTAGTCAGGAAATCCTTCTATGTGGCACACCTCATCACAAAAGGTTTCTCATCCAGAAAAAAAGAGGTTATTGTTCAATTCTACTCATCACTCATTAGACCCATTATAGAGTACAATACCCCTTTTGGTATGTACCTCACAAGACATCTACAACAACTGGAAAGGCCTCAGAAATACCTCACAAAGAGGATTACTAGCCTCAAACAGGTGCCCTATGCAGACCGTCTCAGAAAACTCCAGCTTTACTCCATCGCATATTGCCTACTTAGAGGTGATCTCTGCCTAACATAAAGCTATGTCAAACCCAGAGCTGTTGTACATGCTCCACTTAAAGAAATCCCAATCCCTCTGAGCTACACGCTCTAGGGACCCAAACCTTGTCACCACAATAAACAGAACATGATGGAGGGATATATTCCTGTCCCAGAGACTTCCCATACTCTGGAACAGACTACCTATCTATGTCAAACAGAGTTTCTCATTAGCACTCTTCAATAAAAATCTTGATGATTGGATGGGAAATAGGAAATTCACCCCGGGGATCACTTCTGTGGCTCTGCTTGACAGGGACACAGGAACACAGGAAAATAATTTTATTGGGTGGCAAAAGTCAGGGTACCTTTTTGGCTAGGCTTATAGGCCCTAGGGCCAATAGCCTAGTACCTACCTATGAACCTATGAACTTATGAAAAATGAAAAAGTAGAGGTACAAAAGGCAAGTAATTCACTTTAAGCCTCTCTGTGTGTTTCCAAACTTGGACAGAGAAGACTGCCTTTCTACTGCCACTAGATTTGCAGTCCCAGTTGTCTTAATTTAAAAACACACTTAAGTTAGCCAAAAGTGAAAATGTACCAGAAACAAATCAAACAACTAGCTACAAGTAATTACAAGGTGATTCAAAGGAAGACAAGCCTGCAATGAGGAATACATCTTTAAGGCACACTAACAGTCACTCTAGAATGGTATTGGGCTTACACACACACACACACACACACACACACACACACACACACACACACACACACACACACACACACACACACACACATACTTTTATTTAATAGGACATTACAGATATTACTACAGAAAGAAATATTCTGTGAAGCTATGTCATATAGAAATTGCACTTTTAGATGTAAAGAAACAAAGAGTGCATTTGAGGTACAGAAAAATAGACATGAAATGAAAAAGGATGAAAAGGTTTACAGAAATCCTTCTGCACACTGGAAATCAATTTACTTTACAGGTCTGATACTCAGCACTCCTATTTCTATTGAAAGAGAGAGCAAGCCTCTAAGAGAAGGAGAAAATCTGGAAATTATTGCATGCAGGCAATTACTATGCAATGAAGGGATCTGCATAAAGTCTTAACAGACTACTTATATTATCTTATGCTACTTATCTGCCAGATGTGAGTGCTCATTTCATTAATAGTAGTTCTGGGCATCAGAAGCAAGGTCAGCCATCTGCAGCCTCTCTTTGGCAGTTGTATCCTAGCAAGCTCCATAAAGTGCATTAAGTGGGTCTTCAGATGAAGTACTGAAAATGTTCCTACCATATTAGTCAGGAGTGTGTTCCACAACATCATTCAGAATAAATTTGCTTAATAAAATCCTTTAACTACTTTACACTGGCCGCAGTCTTAGCTGCTCTCCTCAGCAATAATCTAATTACAAGAAAGGAGGCTCAACAACACAAAAAAATTGCCTTTTAACTGCAGTATTCAAACCTGCGTTCTAAAACTTTGTACACAATATGTTGAATGCAAATGTTTACATTTTGAACTACTTGCTTCTACTTAGTATATAAATATCCCCAGGATTCAATAAAATCCATGTAGGCTCCATGTAGAGCCTACACAGAATGTATCCATGTACCATACCTCTCAACCTCTCAGAGCAAGAAATCTGGACAAACAGATTAACAGTGGTAAAACAGTCAAAGATAGGGCATATTGCTCTTACAAGCTTACAAATTGATAGAATAACAGGTTTTGCATTAACATGGATTTTCTGATAGGTATGCAGTCTGGACATTCTGTGAATATCTGTACAGTTGAGAAGTATGCCATGTACACAGCCGCAGTTCCTCCTCAGCAGTACGCCATACATATTAATTATGATGCACTACCGAGGGAGATCACAGTAACATGGATATTGAATCCATGTAAGCAACACTTTGGACAATTGGTAAGCACATCACAATACCTATAATCCCATTAACCTGGACCAAAAGGTGTACAACAGATTTAACTTCATTAAATTGCAATTTAATTTTTTTTACATTTATGTGCTTGTTTGTGCCATATGGCATGCTGCTTAGCTATGCTCAACTTTGCTTACAGATACAGTAGACATCCACTAGACATCTAAAAATAGAAACTGGATGTATTCAATTGTTGTAGTTCTGTGGTGTTAGCAGTATGCAAACCCATGCAGCAAAGCTGCGCTATGCTTACAGGCACCTTTGTAATATATGTGAATATATATGAGTTTCCTTCACTATCTTAGTGGCTAGATAGGTTGAGTCATGACTTACAGTATAGTAGGTCCTGAGCAGTAATACTTTTTACATATATTGCTGTAAAATGTGTCAGGTGACTTAAACATCAGTTTGCTTTAAAAATTGTTACATTTAGAAAATCTGCATGATGCCAAGTAGCACTTAAACATGGTCAAAGGTCTTTTCCAGTTTGCGTGTTGCTGAGCATCACTTAAACATGGGTTGTGCCAGTTTGCATGATGCTAAGTGATGCAGTGCTTTTTTGAAAGTTACAGCATGATGTGCAAGGGCAGGAATGCAGTCTATATAAAGGTCAACAGGCAGGAATTTCACATCATTCTTTGAAGTCTTACCTTGGCTGTGGATACGGCTGCTGTTGTAGGTAAGGGATTATGGTTTCATTTGTAAAAGTGAGGAGTGCAGGAGTCCAGAGTATTTGTTGGATGTCTGGTAGAGGATTGTGGACCATGTCTGCTGCTGCAAGGTGGCTACCATGGCTCAGAGTGTAAGTCTGAGGCCTGAGATTGATTTGCCAGGGACCTAACCAGTGTTGCTGGTATACCCTGCACTGGTGAGCAGTGTTGTTATCACTATGATGACCTGAGGCATATGAAGAGGGGAACCTTAGACACCTGGGTCCAAGAGGCTAGGGTTGGGAACACCCCACAGATATGTCAATATGTTTTCCAGTTATTTATAAATATACAAGCTGAATCTGTGCAAAACTGGTATACATAATGGTTTGCTTCTCTTACTACAGCTGCAGAAGAAAGGGCTTACAATGTCCAGCCTCATGCAGGGTGCTTGGCCAGGATGAGGCAGTAAGTAGGAAAATCATCAAAGTAATAACGTAATGCATAATTTATTAATATAATAAAGTAAATAGATATTTTGCAGTCCTAACAGTCAGTTATGACATACCTGGAAAATCCTACATATTTATTACTGAGTCAGTACATATCTGAAATGGTAGAGCAAGTAAGCATGCAGTACTGTGTAGCATAGCTTCCAACCATCAGTTAATGTTGGGGTCTACCCAGATTATGAATCACTGTTCTGATCTGCTCATTGTCTAAAATATGCTGTAGGTTGCATTCAATAAATGAACAGGGTATATGGGTTAGTTAACAGAAGTCCTAGACAGTTTTCCATGTTCTACATGCCACAGTTGAAGAGACA
>NC_056744.1:563205782-563235782 GCF_019279795.1 Protopterus annectens | reverse complement strand
ATGTTTGGGATGCCTTAAAATCATATCTATATGGACAAAGTATCAGATGGTATAATAATAAAAGGAAATCTTGGGATAAGGAATTGTTAGATATTCAAAGTAAATTAGACTCTTATAAACATAATAATAAAGAAAATATTATGGACAAGAAAGTTATTGAAGAAATAAACAAACTAAATGAGAAATACAAAGAAATTTTAACTCATAAAGTTAAAATAACTTTAGAGAATACAAGTTTTGTCTTATTCAATAAGCCCCAAATACTTACATAGACTTAAAAATAAAACAAAAGGTTGAATAAACAAAACCATATCAAAGAAATCTTTTCTCTAAGGAAAAGAAGAATGTTTCTAGTATACCAGAAATACTAGATGAATTTAGAAATCACTTTCACAAAATTAACCATAATAACATTAACATGGAACCTAAAGATAAAATAAAGGAGTTTATAACCACAAACATGAATAAAAAGCTTAATAAACAACAGATTAAACTATTGGACAAGAGTATTTCATATACAGAAGTTATTACACAAATAAATAAGCTTAAATCAAACAAAGCACCGGATAATGATGGTATTATACCAGAGATATATAAAATCCTTTCTAAAAGTACATATTCATTAATACATAAGGTTTTTATTTAGGCCCAATCTCAGTTAATAACCTGGCGCATCTTTGGAATATAGATTTATTTTGCGAAGTTTGAAACCTAATAAAGATCCAACTAGATGTTCTTCATATCGGCCCATCTCATTACTTAATGTTGATTAGAAAATGTTTATGAGTATCTTTGCTGATAGATTGAAGACAATCATTCCCGGCATTATAGATATAGATCAGACAGGCTTCATTGTAAATAGAAATACTTTTGATAATATAAGAAGAACTTTAACATTAATAGATTTTGCAAATAGGAAAAAGAAAGATTTAACACTTATTAATCTTGATATAAGTTCAGCATTTGATTCAGTAAGTTGGGACTATCTGTTTACCTTAATGAAGTGCACAAACTTCTCAGATGCATTTGTAAATCTAATTGAGCATTTATACAAAGGAACGTTGGCTTATATTAAGGTAGGAGCATATGTTTCACAAAAAATACCCATTCTTAAAGGTACAAAACAAGGATGTCCACTTTCTCCACTATTATTCACTTTAGTAATGGAGCCTTGGGCTAATTTGATCAGAAACAGTACTGACATAGAGGGTTTTGAAATAGATGAAAATACAACATCCAGAATTCAACTTTTTCCAGATGATGTTCTAATTACATCAGCAGGATCTAATTCTTCTATGCAGTCTCTATTTGATAAAATGATGAATTTTAAAAGTATTTCTGGTTTAATATTCAATGAAGAAAAACTAAAATACTACCTATATATACATGAAAAATATTCTCATTAGTGATTTTACTAAATATGTACCCAATTCAGGTCAGATAACTTATTTAGGTATAATACTATCTAAAGATATTAAATCTATTATATATAATAATTATAATACCTGTTTTCTTAATATACAAAATCTTTTAATACCTGGAATAATATGTTTTTACTATGGAGGAGAGACTTACAATTATTAAAATGATAATATTCCCCAAGATTTTATACTTAATACAATCAATAATACTTCCACCTACAAAAATAATTATCAAGAAACTGAATACACTAATGTTAAATTTCCTATGGGCACCTAATAGACCTAGGATTGCATTAAAGAAACATACTAATAGCTGGTCTCAAGGGGTATTTCTTTTCCAGACTTTAATTTATATACTATCTCTTCTATTGTAAAAGTTATTACTTTATTAATAGATCAGTCATATGTCACAAAATGGAAAGATTATTGGGAGCTAATTAGTATGCACTTCATGAAAATCTCCTTAACACATAAAAATATGATTGTAAATAACTCCATGTTATGGTTACTAAAGGAATTTTGTACTTCACCTATTACACCTAAACATATAGTTTGTTACCCATTAAATATTATTATTAGTTATCGTAACTTTATATTCATGCACCCTAAGTATAGGGAATGGAATTTTATTGTATTCCTATAATGTATACTCAGGGTATGCTTTTGTCATCTACTTCTGAAGGAACTCATTTAACTATAGATAATGATCTAAAGTACTGGTATCAGTTGATATCTGTTAATAAAGTTAAAAATCTAGATTTCTTAAAACAAGAATTTGATCTAAGAGAAACTTGCTGGTTAGAGGTTCAGACCTTTAGACAACATCTCATTAATAAAATAGATCTAATGTCTATAACAGTTAAAGAATCTATTCCAACACTGATTGATTACTTGATATTAAATTTACAACATAAAGTTTCTGATAAAGGTAAACTTTCATACATACATAAAATTATCAGACAAGAAACTTTTACAGTGTAGATTCATACTGGAATTATTTCACTTCTATTAATGGGGACCCACCAAATCAACAAGATAAACAATATATATTGGAATCTGCTTATAGAACTACGTCTTCCATTGTCTGGAGACTTTATACATGGAAATTTTTACATAGATCTTTTTATACACCTTTGATGATGAATAAAATAAATAATAAAGATAATTTATGTAAGAGATGTAATATAGAAATTAATGCTGACTGGGCTCATATGTTTTATGACTGTATAAAATTGAAAGAATACTGGAAGTCAATTAATGAATTTTTTGCAGGCTCTTTTTACAGATAATTTCATTATTTCTAAATCTCTTATATTATTCAACACACCTGTACCTCAAAGTGTTAAAAAGGTTAAGCTTTCCTTGTTATGGTCTATTCTAGCAGTGGCTAGGAAAATAATAACTAGAAATTGGATTTCAGATACATCTCCTTCGTTCAATGAATTTAAAAATGTTATGAATATAGTGTGCCATATGGAAATAAACACAATTAGGACAAGAACAAATAGAAAAACATCTTATTATATTGTATGGGATAATTTACAAAATTTGTTAAAAAATTTAATTTCAATAACATGGTATTTAGTTTAATTAATTGATCTGATTGTAGTGGATGTCTTTGTAAATACTTTAGTTGTTTTGTTGAATATTATAATAATACCTATTTTTAATTACTTGTATAAAATTGTTATATTTCTCTTATATGTTAAAACAATAAACCTGTTTTGAAAAAAAAGAAATAAATGTAATACAATACCCAGAGTAAGGTTCAAGTATCTACTCTGCTCATCTTGTCTGAAATAATGATGTATATTGCACTCAGTAAATGAGCATGGTATATGAGTAAGTTAACTCTAAGTCCTGTACAGCTATCCATGTGTCTAAATGCCAGTTTAAGCAACATTATCAATAAAAAGTTTAAAAGGAGATGGTGCTTTGATAACTAATCTTTTCAAAAAAGTGTTCACTATTCCTTTGCTCACTGCATGTGTTTTCTAATCTGACACCAGTCAACTGTTACATGTAAATGAATAATGAATGCACCAACAAATGTCAGAAATAAATGTAGTGCAATACCCACAGAGGAAGGTTCAAGCCTGTGTTCTGCTCGCTTTGTCTGAAATAATGCTGTATATTGCACTCAGTAAATGAACATGGTATACATGTAAGTTAGCTGAAGTCCTGGACAGCTGTTCATGTGTCTAAATGCCACGTGTCTAAGCAACATTATCAATAAAGTTTAAAAGGAGATGGTGCTATGTTAAGTAATCTTTTCAAAATGTGTTCGTTATTCCTGTATTCACTGCATGTGTGTTCTAATACGACACCAGTCAACTGTTACATATTAACTAATAAATAATGCACCAACAAATGTCAGAAATAAATGTAGTGCAATACCCAGATTAAGGGTCAAGCTTAAGTTCTGATCATTTTTCCTGAAATATGCTGTAGATAGCACTCAGTAAAGGAACAGGATATACGGGAAGGTTAACAGCCGTCCTACACAGTCATACAGTTGAGTAAATGCCAGATTTCAAGTGACATTAAGCAATAAAGTGCAATGGAAGATGGTCTTTGATTAGTAATGTTTTCAAATATAGGGTTCCCTATTCCTGTATTCATTGCATGTGTGTTCTAATCTGACATCAGTCAACTGTTACATTTGTATGAATAAATAATATACCAACAAATGTCAGAAATAAATGTAGTGCAATACCCAGATTAAGGGTCAAGCTTAAATTCTGATAGTTTTTCTGAAATATGCTGTAGATAGGATTCAGTAAATGAACAAGGTATATGGGTAAGTTAACAAAGGTGCTAGGCAGATGATACATGTGTGTAAATGCTGGATTTGAAGTGACATTAAGCAATACAGGGTACAGGGAGGTGGTGCTTTGATAAGTAATGCTTTCAAATAAAGTGCACATTATTCTTGTGGTCACTGCTTTTGGTTTCCAATCTGATACCACACACAACTATGATGTGTGTAAATGTACGATTCCACACAAAATTTTGCAATAAAAGTCTTAAAGGAGACAATACTATGAAAATTCATTATATTCAAATAAACTGCACATTATTCCTGTAGTAACTGCTTGTGGGTTCTAATCCCATGGCAGCCAAATGAGAAATGACCAGCTGTCGAGTGTAATTAGTGTACATGAGCATACCTCTCAACTGTCACAATTTGTGCTTGTCCCATGCTAACAGTTTGAGAGCTATGTACGGAAAACATCATCTATACAATATTAGCAGTCACTGTTCTCCCGACTGAAATCTGACTTATGTAGTAGTAATCTGGGTAGTTATATTATCTGCAAAGTTACTAATGTTCTTTTTTTTCTGTCTCACCCCACCCCTTCATTTCTTTAATTTATTAATTATATTTATTATTATGATTTGATATTAATATATTATTTGTAATTACCTCTTATGCTGGCCTTATGTAGAATTTAATATTCCTTTACCATTAAAACACTTTCATTTACATTATTTATTGTTTTGTTCCTCATATGGGTGGTGCAGTGATTGCATTGTCACCTCACAGCAAGAGTTTCTCCAGTTTGATTCTCAGCTAGGATGTACTCTGTGCAGTTTCCTCCCACATTACAAAGACATGGGTCTGGAGTGTTTCTCTCTGGGCCTCTGCTGAAGATTGGCTTCATTCCATGTCGGACTTTCCTGGTAAATAAACATTAAATAAATAAAATAAAATTATATTTCTTTCCATTTCACATTATTATTTTTTATTATGTTATTAATTACATTTGTTTGGTTATGTTTATTTTTACCTTCTGTTTATATTTAATTTGTTGTAGTGCAACAAGGTAGGCTGGTTCCAGGTGATCCACCTACCTTAGGTCCCCTGGCCATGGCACCGAGGCACAGCATGTCTGGGACAAAGCCTGTTGCCAGCCCCTCTACTGCCCCTGCACCACCTGCTCCATTGGATAGTTCCACACCACAGGCTGGGGGTGGCCATCCCCTCTGGGAGTGGAAGTGGAGGGGGTGCTAATGTCACCTGAGATGAACTGCCAGGCATGGTGCATGGGTTGCTGTGCCAAATACTTGGTGCATGCCTATGCCTGACAGAGAGCATGCTGTCCATCCTGGTGGGACAGCCTCACCCCAGGTGATGGCGTCAACCACTGCCTCCACAGCAGCAGTGAAGGTACAGTGCTAAGAGTCCCATGGGTGAGAACTTGAGTTACACTTCTACTGTGTCTGATGTCCATGGAGCTGGGATTCCACAACACCCTCCCCAGCCAAGGTATTCAGCCCCCCCTCTTGTGTCACACACCAACCCTATCTGCTGTCTTGTCTGTCTGAAAAAGCTTCCTTACCTTTCCATCTTACGTCTCCCACACATATCTATGTACCTTCCACAGCATTCCACTCTCACCTTTAAAAAAAGAAAAAGAAAATGGGCACCTGCCCCCCCCCCCCAAATATCATCCGGTGCATAGCTCTCCAATTCACACACGTGTCCACTGGACACACTTAATTTGGCCCAATTGGCTTTACAATGCACTTATGTTGTCCTCACCCCCTTTCTCTGGGTGCAACTGTCCAAATTCAGCTAAAAAGTACACAGTTGCTGCTTACAAGAAATGGAGAGCTATGGTTCTTTCCTACACCCTTCTTGCACATACCTACCTGCCTTTCACTATGTTTTTTTCCCCCTGCTTGTGTCCCATTTGACCACTGTCCTATTTTTCATTTCTTTAAAGATTTTTTTTGTGATGCTGCTTAACCCGCAGTGTTGCTAAGCTAAGCTAAATGGCACTATATTGATTTATTTGTGTGAAAAATATTAATCACGTCCAAAAAGTGCACCTGCGCCCTGTTTCAAACCAAGAATCATCACACCTGTAGACCAGTGCATCAAACCACCAAGCCACACGGCTATTAATTAACACAGGCATTTTAAGCAAAACATAATACTTGTCATTTTCCCGCCAGTAAGCATGTTTAAGTACTGCTGGGCATCATGCCATGTCACACAAATGTGATAAAAGAGTGATAGGGAAATGGGAGTGTAACTTGGACTCTGGTATAGGAATATATCACTATAAAGCCAGACACATAATAATGGATGTAAGTGAGGTATCTAACAACAGATAACTGTGCAATTATATCTACAACATTTAAAAATACACCTGGTAAAAGATTAGTGGAAAAATAGGTGTTCAGCTGGGACTCTTGTGGAGAAATACATCCCTATAAAGTCATACATATAATAATAGATGTAAATGAGGTATGCAATAGCATGTAAGTGTGCAATTATATATTTAAAATAGACATACTGTAACACTGACTTAGTAGCTCAGTCTGTTAAATGCTTTGAAAATGTTAGGTTTTCCACATGGTCCTGGGTTCAAATTCAGTGGTGGCTAGCATTTAAAATACATGTATGTATACATCATCATTATGAATTCTGATATGTATGACTGTCTCATCACCTATTTATCCACTCAAAGCAGCACAGATGGAATGTCTGGTTTTCAATGATGGAAGCTAAAGGCCGACAGAAAGAAACACAGTTAACATATTCCTATTACAACACTAGAACATGCATACAGTGTCAGGTTATGCATTATTATGCATTCACAGGATTTTGAAGTATGTAATTCAAATGAGGCCCTATCATATCAGACTGCAGCACACAGTGATTTGCTACTGATATTACAGATAACCACAGCTGCACAAGTAACATACACATATGGAGGTCATGCTAGAAATGGGAGAGGGGTCCGCAGCACACACGTTCCAGATGACTGACTACAATAACATAACATGTGACTTGGCGGTTGTCCAAATGTTTGATATAATGGTAAATGTATCCCCTACCTTGTTCTAGGACACAACAACCATATTGCCTTTTACTCTGTTAATGATACCTTTCGCTAACATACTTACCTTAAACACATACCTCAGTTTCCTGTGGAATGGGTTCCCTCAATCAGGCTCTGGTTGTACACCAAGGCTGCCACAGGTCACACCATTACTCATAAATGTTGTTGTACTCCACATTCTGCAGCCTCTCTGACTATGCTTATTGCCTGCAGCAGTAGCAGCAGCAGCCTGTAGCACACACATCTGAATGTAATAAGTATCTACTACAAACTACAAGCACATCTGTATGTAATAAGTACATACTACAAACAACAACCATTCTCTCTATGCTGACTTAATATCTTTACCCCAGTACTTTCCACCCCAACATATGAGAAAGGGGATGGATTCTATATTGAGGCCTTATATTTTGTTGAATAATTGCATGGGATTGCTTGATTAGACTGCAAACAGGTGTATATGCTCAATTAGCAATCCTGAACCACAGATTGGTTCAGAGGTAATCGCCTGCTAATGAGAAGCATTGTATATTAGAGTTACCTTCTATGATGAACACATTGGCACAGCACTTATATGTCTGTATCTTTCAACAGAAGAGTATTGTACTCCAATAGGTATGTAACTATTCTGTTTCCAACATGGTGCATATGTTTGAATACACTTAGGGTAAATAGGGATTACATCAGTAAGCCTGTCTTATAACTGTAAAGATGACATGCCATTGATCTGCAGCTGTGTAACACCTACATAGGATACAGCAAGGGTATAATGCTGTCTGTTACCTAGGGACACAGGTCTGCTGGATACTTCCTTTTTCAGCAGTTGTAATACTAGGCAGCTATTTGTTTGGCATTGTATTTTATACATATGTTCAGGGGGTGGGGGTCCTGTTATGGCCCACACTACAAGTGGACTCCTGTTTTGGGTCTGTGATCATATATAAGTATCTGTCATGGCAAAAACAGGAGTAGGTCACTTTTGCTACTATCCTAGTTGGTTCCACATCCTTTGTATGATTGGCACACCGTTGCATATGAGATGTGTAATCAAGTGGGGAACACTGATATACCTCCTTTATTGCTGTATCTGTATATACTGTACAGCCATGTATGTGATCCTGACATTTGTTTTAATTTATTTGTATTTCAGGTGATATCATGCACACTAGATGCCGCCTACCTTTCACAGAGGCTGAAAATGACCTCATAATTGAGGCATTAAGACAACACTACCAAGTCCTGCTTTCAAGAGGGAGGGCAAATAAGCAAGAGCAACAAGCCTTATGGAATGAATTGGTCCATAACATAACTGCTGTGGGTCACCGGAATCGCACATATGAGCAGGTGCAACACCGTGCCACAAACATGATCCACTTGACACACAGACAGGTAACGGATGTGGCCAGGGATTGTCACATCACTGATGGTGGGCCTGCAGTGGAACAACCTCTATTAGCTACTGAAGAATTCCTGGCAAACCTTGCAACAGAGAACAGCTACCAGGCATCCATCACACAATATGTCATGGATGTGGGTGCCACCATTTCCACTTAAGAAGAATGTCCAGGTATGCTTATTTGGATCAGCATTGGAATACTGTAGCACTTAGTGTGCCAGGGTGTACATAGTTTTATGTGGGTGCCAGGTGTTTTATCGGGTGGGGGGGTAGGTTAGCTGCAGTTTTACACTCATGGAGAGATTGTGACCCACATACCTGTTAACATAGCAGCTACTATAAATGGCAGATATTTGGACATAGTACCAATGTTATAATGTAACATGTGGTGCTGTTTACATTACCTCTCCCTAAAATGTTTTTCAGAACCATCAGGAATAGAAAGAGACTATGCTCCTGGTGCTGGTAAGCACAAAACATTTTTTCAGAGATGTATATTTACTTCAAGGTATTAGCTAAAGTGTCATCCCAGGTAAGTTGGCTGCATTGATGTACTGTCTGCATGACTGACAAATGCACAGATATGTTCTGACTGTACACACTTTAGAGTCATACTTATGTCTTCTAGGTGTGACCACAGTGATTGATTTCACAGTGTTGTCAGGACTTTTCAGATCTCCATACCTGTAAACATTGCAGAGTTCTGCAGAATGTCAACAGTGTACATAATTTATGTTTTGCTCATGACAGTCTTGGTTAAAGATCTGTTATTTTCAATTGCTTACAGATTTGGGTTAGAAAATAATGTCCTCATGTCCTACTATATCAGATTGTGGGTTATACAAGTCTGTAATAGTGACAGCAGTGTATACAGCTTAACATATATTGCAACATAGTACTGCAGAGCATAGTAGTGCAGGTATTCTTTTTATCACAGGTGACTAGGGAGGTTGGTCTTTGTCCCCTTCACAACCTGATGTCAATGTCTCTTCAGACTCAGATGATGATGGTGGCCAAAGTGAGGCACAGCTGGGGTTTGCAGGGGCTGAATCTGTCACAGAGGTTTACATCCCTCATCCGCCCTTATTATCACCGTACACAGCCAGTATGCCTATGCATACCCAGTGCCCTGAGGCCACAGATATTGGGCAGTCAGAGGGTAGAGACATTGAACAGGAAAGTGTGGCTGCAGTGAGTGTCAACACTGGCCATAGCCAGGCAGTTGGAGAGGTTCTATACAGGCAGATTGATAAGGGTGCTCATAGGAGGCCTGCTGTCCCTCTGCCACCTGTTGCAGGTGTCTCATTTCATGTCACTTGGCATATGTTTAGAGCTGTCATGGAGGCCCAGGTACATTCCAAAAGGAACAACAGACAAATGCTCAGGTTTATGCATGCAGAACAGACTGACATCCATGATTGCCTCCACTACTTTGCTGATACCCTGGACTGGTTGACAGTCACAGTGGAAAGAAGCTGGTCTGAGAAAGATCACACACTATCTGTCTTGGAACACACATTGTCTGTGATGGAACATCTGGTTGGAGATGAACGTTGGACTAGTGGATGTAGGTCAGTATCTATATTTGCTGAGAGTCCACGTGATCATGCACAATCACACTCCCATAGTAGCAATACATCCAGTGCTCCAGAGTGGAGTGTGCTGTCCACACCAAGACATAGCAGGCTATGGGCTTGTGGTCTTCAGCGTCCCCTTGGAGGACATGATCCTGGCAGACAGCAGTCACCCTCAGGTAGTAGTCTAGCATCTGATCTTGGGCATGGAGTTGCCAGTGTAACTCCTGACAGAGCCTGTTGTTATGCTCAGGGGCAGAGATGAATTGTAAGCTCTACCATGCACAGCTCAAAACTGTCCAACATACAGACATGTAGAGCCAGCACTGACCTTGGCTGTGTTCACGCTGACACTCACACACCATTGTCACATTCAAGTCACCTACAGACACACACACCATATTTACATTGTCCATATTGCCCGTTTCCCTTTCTGACTCAGACACATACTTGCCAACCTAATGGGTCAACTGTGGCCTCCTGCATCCCCATACAATACCCTATGCAAGTGATGATACCTGTGCACATCCCTGCCATCCTTCTCATCAGTGCAGGGAAATGAAGCTTTGTGTCTGATGCACAGGGTGACTATCTAAGTTAATATGTATTTGTTTTATCCATTACTGCCATTGACACGCTACTTGTACTGTTCTGTTACAAATATTGTACGCTGACATTGTAATGAGTAAACCACATTATTTTGTCTACTTTATACTGGATGCTGTTGTAATGGCTGTGTAGTCACACAATGAAAGGTGTCTCATGGAACTGTTTATGTTTCACTTTCAGGATTGTGTAGGACACACCTATGAGTACAGATCTACAATAAACCCATCAACGTCAGAGCACAGGATGGAATGACAGCACAGAAGAAAAATGTCATCAGAAATGTAAAACAGTATAGGTGCATGGCTCCATAGGTTCATATGTGTATAATAGGCTAACAAAAACAAGGGGTTCTTTCAGCCTAGTCATGCATCCCTAAACTCTGACAAGGTCTGATACCCTTGATAAGTATAAACAGGGTTTTAGGAGCTGAGACATGTACAAGCCAGGGTGTGAGAGATGAACTACCTACTGTTTCCCTGTGTCCATTAGAGACATTTGTCCTAAAGCAGCTATCATTGTCATGTTCCCCATCCTATCATGTAACTTACACATGATTTTAAATAGGGCAGAACTTTACTTCACATGGATGGGGAGCCTGTTATATATTGGGTGTAGTCTCTGGGCTACATACCTGTCTCTCTATCATGTCCCATTTATGCCACAGTCAGGGTGTAGATGTGCAGGACAGGTAATTCTCGTATTAGCCCTTTCTTGGATATGCAAGAGGTACACAGTGGGGTCTGACACCTCCCTTCATGGCAGGCATACACCTCCCCTCCAAAGCATGTGGGAGATAGAATACACAGTCATGGCCTTGACATGGTCTGGATAGGACATGTTATGTACATTGTGTATTTGTTTACTGTGGAACCTCTGTGGATGTTACAGTTGTCATATATGCTTGCTTAGTTACATACCAAAGGTGGCATTGCACTCGATGATAGGTGTGATGAATGCTTAATACAGTGGAACAATGACTTTCTTGGATTTACATGCCATAGCTTTGTTTTTATGTTGTGCAACATAGAATGAATCCACAAATGTTACCGACCCATGACAGTCAGAGGCTAGATCACTATCTATGTGTCCATAAGTCCTTGACTACTTGGTGTGCGATCAATACAATACTTACAAGAGTGGATGACTTCCCAAGGGATAGTATTGTGATTCCTTGACATTTACTGTTAGTCCATGACTCTGACAACAACTGAATGTTTGTTTCATACCATCCTGGATAACTGTTGAGTCAGTGTGGGAATGAATGACAGCTCCTAATTTGCAATCATCTGCAAATTTAGTCAGTCAGAGGTCAATGACAGTGGCCATGACTGCAGGGAAGTAAATGCCTAGAAGGAGCAGTCCCGGGAATGATTTGTGAGGGGGTCCACTGGTGACTGGCCTCATTGTTGTGGTGGACTCCCCAATGCTATTGTCCTGGATAAGGTCTGTCAGCAACTTGGTAGTCAACCGGCTGATATACTTGTTTGTAACTAACCTCTACAGTTTGTCAACAATGCCTGATGGCCTAATGTGACAAATGCATTGTCAGGCCATAGTAGGTGGAGTAAATAATTTTTCCTTCATCCATTGCTTTGTTTACCACTCAGTGAGGACCACCAGGTAGGGTAGGCATGATCTTCCCTTGCCAAAACCAACTGGGTTTGGTCCAGTGTCTGTAGGTGTACTACATATTTAATGATCATTTCCATGATAATTATTTTCATTGCTTTAAATATCAGACTACTTAGTCCTCTGGGGACAGTGCTTGTCTCTGCATGCTGGTTGTCCTGTGTGCAACTCGGTACTGCAGTTAATTCCATCATGATTTCCAAGAATATTCTGCTGGGATACAAAGCTCCTATTCTTTTATTCTCACTAGAAGCCAAACGTAAGTACCAAGCTCAAGATGAGAAGCAGGCCACAGCCTGTTGGTTGACCCACACAGTTGTCCCACATGATGCAAGGCTGTGTAGGTTTGACATACCCTTTTCCAGGTAGATGCCCTGATTAGCAACCAGAGCAATCATTTGACTTTTGCATGTACTATGCCTTGTGTTCTGAGCCTAGTAGTATTTGACTAGGATACTGACCGCATGGTGATTAGGGGTACAACTGCTGTGTCACAATACAATGTTCAATGTCAGGTGACATAGATGTCCAAGGTTGCTCTAGCAAGTTCCACAGTGGCAGTGATCCATGTCAGGTGACAATTTCCCATGCAGCCCACCCTTCAAATGCATAATGGTGGACATCTGCGTGACATGGATGTGAGGCCTACTGCAGAGGAATTGCCACCTTTGGCCAATGTGTTTCTCCTTCCCACTTGTCCTAGGTATGTCATACTGTACATTTATGTTACCAGAACACAATTCTGTGTTCCCACATCATTTCACACAACATCCAATTGTTGTATGGTTGCTTGATAGCCATTGTAGACTTGTAAGGCCAAAGTACTGACTGTAAAGTTGAACAAGTTTTCTGTTCATACACAGATATCCACATCTTCACTGCAAAGAGTGTCTACAGACAGTGTGTTTGAGGCTGTCAACCACAAGGGCATAGCAGCATAAGACTAACTTTGCTGGAGATGTACTTTGTCACATTTGTAGGTATGCTATTGCTACCCTGCCTAATAGGTTCATAGGTAGGTACTAGGCTATCGGCCCTGGGGCGTATACAATCCCAGCCAAAAAGGTACCCAGGCTTTTGCCACCCAAGGAAATTATTTTCCTATGCCACTATCGAGCAGAGCCACAGAGGTGATCCCTGGGGTGAATTTCCTATTTCCCATCCAGTCATCAAGATTTGTCTTGAAGAGTGCTAATGAGGAGCTTTGTTTGATATAGATAGCTAGCTTATTCCAGTATATGGGAAGTCTCTGGGATAACAATATTATGGTTAATGCAAGTGCCACATGCCTGGCAAAGCATTGTACTCAGTCTACCATGTTATGCCACACTTTTAGGTACTGTTATACTTTAGGATGACAGCATAAAAGTGATAACATGTTAAATTTAAGCATCTGTCAGGCCACTGCCTAACCATGATACACAAGCAAGACTATATTGCTAATGACATTGTTACTGACTGCTGATGAGATGTGGAAAGAGTTCCCAACCCTCTACTCCTACTCCACACAAACACAATGTATGAGAGATGTGACTATATTAAAAACCTTGCATCCATACTCTCTCACACCAGTCAGTACATATGGTGATGAGGGGGTTGCCAGCATGCACACCTCACCTCCTACTCCACCCACAGCCACATCACACATACCTACATGTATGCAGGGCCTTACCAGACATATAAGTAAACACCAGATATCTCAGAAACCCAAATGCAAGCTCGCTGCACATAATCATACCTCTGCAGAACACAGTACATATAATAGCTCACACACCATGGTCTCACCTGTCAAATACCTAAGTCAGAACACAAAAACAAACATATTACTCATAGGTGATTACATCACAAGACACACTGATGTGCTTCTCACCATGCTACATAAGGAAAGGTCACGATCAGCTTTCTGTGAGGTGCCAGAATACGCCATATCACACATGCACTCAAGTCTGTCAACATCAGGTACTGTTATGACTAAGTCATAGTTCCTGTTGGTGCATAGGATTTGAGGCATACCTCCCTGGGCAGTATGCAGAGACATGACTGAGCTTGCAGACTATGTGTCTCAAATGAGCTGAATTTTATCGTCACCTAGGATGATGGCTCAATACAAACAGAAAATGATGGACTTCAATAATTGCTTTAGTGCGATGTGTCATTGTAAGGGGATCCACTATCTGTCAGCCTGGGGTGACCTGCTCCACAGACATCCATGCTTTGCCAGAGATAGTCTTCATCTGTCACCCCTGAGATTTTGCCTACTGGCCAAGGCTGTTGCCACCCCCATAGTGCACCTGTTAGGTGGTGTCTCAAGAGAAGTTTTCCAATGAGAAAACCCCATCCACAAACAAAATCATGGTTATGCTGCTAAACACTAGGAATGTCACCACAAAACTCCATTCACTGGAAGCTGTCCCCACCTGGGAAGATGCAGACATTTGTGCAGTCACAGACACCTGTATCAAGGCTATGGAAAGCACCACAGCCATACCAGGCTACACCTCCTTCCACACATTTAGACATCAAATCATCTACCCACCACTGTTCTTCTCTCCACAAACTAAAATGGCTAGAACTTTCCAATCATCTCACCTACACTCAACTGACACTAACACATAAACTCATTTTCAACCCCCTTCTCTGTCCATCCCTTTCCTCTGCCATTAAAATGCACCTACCCAACAGAATACTAAGATCTAACAACCAAAATCTAATAGAATTGCATAAACCTACTCGCCCCACAGGTAAAAATCTCCTATCCTACGGCCTAGCACATCTGTGGAACTCCCTACCCCCATCCATTCGTATCATCTCTAACCACTTCACTTTCAAAAAATCTCTTCACTCTCACCTAATATCCCAGTGGAAATGCTCCTGTTCTCATCCATCATAATATAAACTGGCAAACTCCTTTTTCCCTCCCTTCCTCTAACTTCCTATACTGCCTCTCCTAACTCAAACTCTCTCTACTTGTTCTAACCAAACTTTTATAATTTGTATTATGTGTCATACTTTCAAGTTTGGTCAATATTTAAGACCTCTCAGTACTTATATAGAAATGTTTTCATTACCAGTATTATATCTTCTGAAACTTTCATCACCTGTCTGTACTACTTGATACATTATGCTTTAAACTGCATCATTGGAAAATATTGTAATATAACCTAAAACCTACTTGTAACCTTGTTTCTCAAGCCATACTACATGAAATGTCTTGCTCTAATTTGTTGACTTGTAAACATTGTAATCTAATGTAAAACCTATTGTAACCTTCTTACTGGAGCTTTTCTCCCCAGGAATCCATTGAAAACGGGTTCATTTTGTCCCAATGGACTATCCTGGTAAACCAACTGCAAATAAAATAAAATAAAAATAAATAAAATAAAACTGCTGTGTCACAATACAATGTTCAATGTCAGGTGACATAGATGTCCAAGGTTGCTCTAGCAAGTTCCACAGTGGCAGTGATCCATGTCAGGTGACAATTTCCCAGCAATTCATGCAGCCCACCCTTCAAAAGCATAATGGTGGACATCTGCGTGACATGGATGTGAGGCCTACTGCAGAGGAATTGCCACCTTTGGCCAATGTGTTTCTCCTTCCCACTTGTCCTAGGTATGTCATACTGTACATTTATGTTACCAGAACACAATTCTGTGTTCCCACATCATTTCACACAACATCCAATTGCTGTATGGTTGCTTGACAGCCATTGTAGACTTGTAAGGCCAAAGTACTGACTGTAAAGTTGAACAAGTTTTCTGTTCATACACAGACATCCACATCTTCACTGCAAAGAGTGCCTACAGACAGTGTGTTTGAGGCTGTCAACCACAAGGGCATAGCAGCATAAGACTAACTTTGCTGGAGATGTACTTTGTCACATTTGGAGTACCACAGGGGTCCATCCTAGGACCTCTCCTCTTCTCTTTATTCATAAATGACTTACATGCAGCAATACCTCAAGCTACTTGTATTCAATATGCAGATGGCTCCACACTCATATGCTCTGCAAACTCCTCCCTTGAACTACTAACCCTCACACAGAATGTATTTAGCACAGTTGAGGCATGGTTCTTGAAACGCTGCCTCCTTTTGAATGCTAAAAAAAACAAACTCCTACTCTTTAGGCCTAATATTAAGTCTCCCCTCTTAGACTTCACTATTACTTCCAACAATGGCACACATATAGCCCCTGACTCTACCACTAAGCTATTGGGTATTTTAATTGACAATAACCTCACTTTTGATAATCATATTAATAACACTATTAAAACTGTTAATAGAAAGCTCGGCTCCTTATATAGAATTAAAACCTTCTTAACTCCACAAGCAAAAATCACACTTGCACACTCTCATCTTATTTCTACTCTTCTTTATGCCTCATCCATATACACAAACCTAAAGAAAAATAACCTTACTAAACTAGCAAATGCATACTATAGCATTGCTAGATTTGCCACAGGAAACCCTTTTCGAACTCACCACTGTCAGAATCTACAACAACTACACTGGCTTGAACTAGAAAATACACTAATACTCTCCCAACTTACTTTTGTTCACAGAATTTTTTACCAACCTAAAAATACTCCTATACTCTCTGACCTTATTTCTCCTTATTCTAACCTAAATTCTTTACGCTCCTCTAATAAACTTCTGGTCAAGTTAAGTAAGTCCAATAACATAGCAGGTGATTCACTTTTCGCCAACACTATAGGTAAATACTGGAATCGTCTACCGGCCACTCTAACTTCTATCTCATCACCCTTCCTCTTTAAACAAAAGCTCAAACAACATTTAAAAACACTCTGGCTATGCCCATGCATCATTCCTGACTAATCTCATGATTCTACTAACTACTTTTTCTCTAAATCTCCTTCTCTCTCCTGTTTCTACTCTTTGTCTTTGAGTAGTGTTTTCTCTACCTCTCCCTTGGTATTTTAGCCTCTGTTATGAATGTATATACTTCTCTCTATGGTTTGCACTTACTTTTTAAAGAGACTCTTCTTGAATGTTTTACTAAAGTATAATCTCTCCAATCTTGTACTGTAAAGAAATTTGAGTTAATGTGCTTACTTATTTATATTTTTAATTACTAGAATTTAGAATAAACCTTATTTCTGTTGTATTTTACTAACTAATTACTTTCTTTATGTAAAAGACTTTGTTTGTATTAACTTTAATGTGGAGCTTTTCTCCCCGGGCCTCTGCTGAAAATGGAAATGTATCCAGTTGGACTAGCCCGGTAAACAAATGTAAAATAAATAAAATAAAAATAAATTTGTAGGTATGCTATTGCTACCCTGCCTAATAGGTTCATAGGTAGGTACTAGGCTATCGGCCCTGGGGCCTATACAATCCCAGCCAAAAAGGTACCCTGGCTTTTGCCACCCAAGAAAATTATTTTCCTATGCCACTATCGAGCAGAGCCACAGAGGTGATCCCTGGGGTGAATTTCCTATTTCCCATCCAATCATCAAGGTTTTTCTTGAAGAGTGCTAATGAGGAGCTTTGTTTGATATAGATAGCGAGCTTATTCCAGTATATGGGAAGTCTCTGGGATAACAATATTATGGTTAATGCAAGTGCCACATGCCTGGCAAAGCATTGTACTCAATCTACCATGTTATGCCACACTTTTAGGTATTGTTATACTTTAGGATGACAGCATAAAAGTGATAACATGTTAAATTTAAGCATCTGTTAGGCCACTGCCTAACCATGGCCTGTTGTGACGTATACACACGCAAGACTCTATTGCTAATGACATTGTCACTGACTGCTGATGAGATGTGGAAAGAGTTCCCAACCCTCTACTCCTACTCCACACAAACACAATGTATGAGAGATGTGACTATATTAAAAACCTTGCATCCATACTCTCTCACACCAGTCAGTACATATGGTGATGAGGGGGTTGCCAGCATACACACCTCACCTCCTACTCCACCCACAGCCACATCACACATACCTACATGTATGCAGGGCCTTACCAGACATATAAGTAAACACCAGATATCTCAGAAACCCAAATGCAAGCTCGCTGCACATAATCATACCTCTGCAGAACACAGTACATATAATAGCTCACACACCACGGTCTCACCTGTCAAATACCTAAGTCAGAACACAAAAACAAACATATTACTCATAGGTGATTACATCACAAGACATACTGATGTGCTTCTCACCAGGCTACATAAGGAAAGGTCACGATCAGCTTTCTGTGAGGTGCCAGAATACGCCATATCACACATGCACTCAAGTCTGTCAACATCAGGTACTGTTATGAAAAAGTCATAGTTCCTGTTGGTGCATAGGATTTGAGGCATACCTCCCTGGACTGTATGCAGAGACATGACTGAGCTTGCAGACTACGTGTCTCAAATGAGCTGCATTTTATCGTCACCTAGGATGATGGCTCAATACAAACAGAAAATGATGGACTTCAATAATTGCTTTAGAGTGATGTGTCATTGTAAGGGGATCCACTATCTGTCAGCCTGGGGTGACCTGCTCTACAGACATCCATGCTTTGCCAGAGATAGTCTTCATCTGTCACCCCTGAGATTTTGCCTACTGGCCAAGGCTGTTGCCACCCCCATAGTGCACCTGATAGGTGGTGTCTCAAGAGAAGTTTTCCAATGAGAAAACCCCATCCACAAACAAAATCATGGTTATGCTGCTAAACACTAGGAATGTCACCACAAAACTCCATTCACTGGAAGCTGTCCCCACCTGGGAAGATGCAGACATTTGTGCAGTCACAGACACCTGTATCAAGGCTATGGAAAGCACCACAGCCATACCAGGCTACACCTCCTTCCACACATTTAGACATCAAACTTAAAGCATGCACAGTAATGGAGGTGGTGCATACATATTCATTAAAGATAGATACACATCCAGATTGGTTAGACAGTATGATTCTCTGGGGAAACTAGATGCTATTGACTGTTTGTAGTGTACCTAATCAAACCATTGCCAGCTACAGGAGCAACTCCATGAATAGACACCCATTGTGCTTATATGGATCTACTTGAGTCTATCAAGATACATCAAAACAAGATGGTTATGGGTGAGTTTAACTATTGACTAACTGGGTAGATCACTCATGCTCAAACTCACTTGCCCAGAGGTTAGTCAATTTCCTTAACTACAATGCCCTGGACCAGTGGGTTGACTTCCACACAAGGGGAGACAGTATACTGGATTGGGTGCTTACCAATATGGGTGGCCACTGTAGAACCTCCACTGTGAGGTTCTCCATAGTGAAAGCTGACTACAAATTGGTTTCATTCAAAGTAAGTATCACACCTGCCCCCCCCCCCTTGCAGCAGATAAAGTAATAAAGTTCAACAAAGCAGATTGTAACCTCTTATGGTATGGTATAAATAGCTTGACTGCACCCCCCCCCAAAAAAAAATGGAACAGGCAACTATGACGAGCTCTACGCCAGTGCTTTTTACAAGCACCTGTACAACTGCATTGACATACCTATACCTGACAGGAGCAAAACAAGCTCCTCTTGGCACAGCAAACCTGCCTGGTGGACAACTGCCATTAACAGGCTGTACAATTAGAGTTAGACATTGGTGTCTAACATTAGGAGAGAGGGACTTCCCTAAAATGGAAGCAGTCCCTCCACAGCATAAACAAGCAAATAAGTGTCATTGTGAAGTCCTGCAAAACAAAGTATGGGACAAAATTAGCCTCCTCCACAAAGGACAACCACAAGGCATTGTGTAGTTACATGTGTTAACATAAAAAGAAAGGCCCACATTGTTGCCAAACTCATAGTTAATGATACCTCATATAATGAACCAGTAGACATAGCTAACCTGTTGAACTGCACTCCCCTGTCCCCATAACACGTACACCATGATATCCCTACAACTTGTCCCATACCTTGTATATCTAAAGATCAGGTAGCAAATGGCCTCTGAAAGGTGACAAGCACAACATCTATTTCAAATGCTAACATCCCAGGCTGTGTCCTACTTGGGATCCATCTTGGATTAATAACACCATTGGGAACTCTTTGCACTCATAGTGTAACCACCAGCTGTGTTCTAGCTGACTGGAAAATGTCACTGTTATCAACTTGCACAGAGGTGGTGCACCACTGACCACGGGAACTATAGACCTATTAACCTGACTAGCCATATCTGTAAGGCCATGGGGCAAATCATCATGGACCTTATCCACAAAGATATAGGTAATTTACAAACACTTGACCCTACACTCTTTGGATTTGTGAAAGGGAGATCATGCCTGTTAAGCTTAGTGGACATCTGTGAGTCAGTCACCAATGACCTGGATGAGTGGACATCTCTGCATACAGCCACCTGGATGTAGCCAAGCTGTTTGACACTATTCCCCATCTCAGGCATCATTGACAAACCCACCCAGCTAACCAATATTAGAACAGACCAGGATGCATCATGAACTATCACAAATAACAAACTAAAAATGTCAGCACAGGAGGAAAACCTTAGAAGATATGAAATTAAATATAAAGGAAAAGTGCAAAATAAGCAATTTATTGATGACCAAAATGTTTTATAGAGAAGTCGGAAATAAGGTAAAAGGAACTGAAAGACCGCCAAACAAAGAAGAAATAGATACATTTTGGAGAAGTATCTATGAAGATCATGTGGAACATAACAAAGATGCTAAATGGATAGAAGAAGTAAAAGAAAGAATAAGAAGTTTAAAGGTACAGGATATAAAATGGGATGAAGTAACAGCTAGAGAGACTGAAACGAAGATAAGAAAAGGCTCTAAATGGAAAACCCCAGGCCCAGATGCAGTACCTAACTGGTTAAAACTATTATCATCTTTGCGCAAAGATTTAACCATGAGTAAGAACTATTTATATGTACACCCAGAACAGACACCAACCTGGCTAACAACAGGGAAAACAATGCTCCTACTTAAGAGTGAACCTACAAGCTACCCTAAAAATGTATAGACCAATAACTTGTCTTCCGACAACGTATAAACTATACCTAGAAATTGATGTTGACTGAGTTTATAGGCGTTAAGAAGAAAACTCAATCATGGCAGTAGAACAAAAGGGCAATAAAAGAAAGTCATACGAAATAAAGAATCATTTGTTAAATAAAGTCATAGTGGAGAACTGTAAAAAAGGGAAGAATCTAAGTATGGCATGGATTGACTACAAAAAAAGCATTTGATAGTATCCCTCATTCATGGATCAAAGAGTACTTAAAAATGTATAAGATACACCTCACACTGATCGACTACATTACAGCGACCGGTAAACAGTGGCAGACCACTTTGCAATTAAGCCATGATAAAGGACAAATTGTTATCCCAGGGATAAAAATTCAAAGGGGGATATTCCAGGGTGACTTTCTGTCACCATTACCATTCTGCCTTGCCCTTAATCTCTTAAGCTGTTTACTCAACAGCTTAGGCCATGGCTATAATCTAACTCCTAGAAAACAACAAAGTGTAATGACTTTTCACCTTCTCTTTGTCGATGATTTAAAATGGAATAGCTCATCAGATGAGGAACTGAAAGCACAACTGCAAGTTGTCAAAACTTTTGCAGATGATACAAGATTGTCATTTGGTCTTGATAAATGTGCAAAAGCAACCTTTAAAGCAGGAACACTACATCACAAGGAAAACATCAGTCTGGGACAAAATGTGATATAAAAGAACTTGAGCAAGGAGGAGTGTGTAAATATTTGGGAATTGATGAATTATCAACAATAAAACATGAACAAATGCAAAATAAAACTTAGTAAGGAATACTTCAGAGGACTTAAATTAATCCTGAAAACAGCAATGACGTCTAGAACAAAATCCAAGCTATAAACCAGTTTCCTCTTCCTGTCCTAACTTATAGTTTTGGAGTGACTGACTGGCCCCAAAATGTGTTGGATAGATTAGATAAGAAAACAAGAAGGATGCTTCATGCTCACCAAATGATTTATAAAAAGTGCGTATTAAGATTATATATTCCCTGTTCCGAAGGTGGGATGGGCCTACTTGAAACTGATAATATGTATAGATCTGCAATTGTGGGACACCACACATATCTGCTGACCTCACATGACCCAAACATAGTGAAAATTTTGAAACATGAGGAGAATAAATCTAAGATGACTTCTCTGCTTAATCTAGCAGAAGCTTTTCTGCGTCAAGTAGGAATGGAAATCATACCAGAAGTAGATACATATCAGGCAGCAACTGAATGTGCCAAAAAACGAACGAAAAAATATAAGGTGAAGGATCAGATGAGAAGGCAAGAAATATGGAAAAAGAATAAATACAGTTGCAAGTATAGAAAACTTCTGGAAGAACCTCATGTTGATCAGGAATGAACACAGGAATGGTTAAGGAGAGGCGAATTCAAACCAAGAGATGAAAGATTAATATTGGCGGCCCAAGATAGTTAGTGGCACAGCACGATGCTTCAGAGATCATCAACGTGCAGCTAACAATGGGCAAAACTGCCAAATTGTAGCTTGCTACAGATCACCCACCATATCCTAGGACCCCCATTCCGTGTTTCTGTAAACACTAGGAAACATAAAGGTCCTACCAAACACCCTACTATTGGGTGATTTCAATTACCCAAACATTAACTGGGAGAACTACTTAAGTACTAACTCCCTTGCCCAACTTTTCTCTGGTTCAGCTGGTCAACACTCCCACCAGAGATGACAACATATTGGACCTGGTCATCACCAACATGGACGACCGGTGTTCCACACCAGAGGTCAACCCCTCGCTGGTTAGATCTGACCATAAACAAATCACTTTGGATATCCATATTCTGCCCCCACCCCCGGACAAGAAAGCCACCATGAAAAACTTTTCAAAAGCAAACTTACTTAAGACCGAGGTGGAAAGATTCAAAGCCCCCATGCTGAAGGATAACACTGTCTAAGCTGCAAAATCCTTTAATAATGCATTCTACGGGCAGCTACAAGAATGCATGGATCGTGCCATCCCAAGCAAAACCAAGACTCACTCCTCCAAGAAAAGGAAACCAGTCTGGTGGACTCCTGCCATTAACAAGCTATACAATAGAAGGAGGAAACTAGTACAGAAAAGAATAAAATCCCAAGAAGGGAAGACATCCCTGATCAATATCTGCAAGAACTACTATCCCTCATAAAATCATCCAAGACGAGCTTTGAAAGACAAATTGCCAAGGACACCAAAGATAACTACAAGGCATTCTTTAGCTATGTCAAGAATCTAAGTGGCAATGCTCAGATCTGCTCGGAGTTAGTGCAGAATGGCACAAAATACACTGAACCGACCAATATTGCCAACATCCTGGCAGAAAGGTTCAGTGCAAACTTCACCCCCCTCTCACCCCCAAAAGAGCCCATAACCATACCAGAAGAATGTAGAGTCCCTGAAATCACAGACACTCAGGTTAAAATAGCCCTCTCCAAAGCCAAAAACTCAGCATCAATGGGACCGGACGGTGTCCCAGGCTGCATTCTACATGAGCTCAAAGGCGAACTAACCCCTCACCTAAACACACTGTTCAAACTCAGCCTCTCCACAGGCTACATACCCATAGAGTCATACATAGCAACGGTTATTCCACCCCACAAAGGTGGAGCCACAACAGACCCCGGGAATTATCACCCTATAAGCCTGACAAGCTTGGTCTGCCAGGCTATGGAGTGCATCATCATGGAACTCATTAACAGAGACATTGGGAACCTCCAAACACCGAACCCTACCCAGTTTGGCTTTGTTAAGGGCAGATCATGCCTCCTAAACCAGGTGGATTTTTTTGAGACTGTTACCAAGGCTATAGACGAGGGAAAGGTGGTACACACAGCCTACCTAGACTTCGCTAAGGCCTTCAACACCATTCTCCATTCTGGTATTATAGACAAGCTCACCAGCCTGAACATAAACCCCTACATCACAAGATGGGTTGCCAACTAGCTCACAGACAGAACCCACATGGTGAGAGTTGCGGGAGCTAGGTCCGTCTCTAAACCGGTTACAAGTGGTGTTCACCAGGGCTCAGTCCTAGGACCCCTCCTGTTTGGCATATACTTCTTAGAGGTACAGGCAAGCACAGGAGGACTATGGCTGCAAACTAGAGGCTATAATTGACTCAGACATCCTCCAAAAGGATCTCACTGAGACGGATACCTGGTGTCAAAATCATGGCCTCAAGCTAAATACCAAAAAGTGCATAGTCATCCCCTTTGGAAAAAACAAAGTACCCACAAACTACCACATAGGTGGTAGTCCCTTAAATAAAGAAGATGTAATAAGGGATCTGGGGATGCAAGTAGATAGTAATCTCACCTTTGATAATCACATTGCCAAAGTGGTTAGAAAATCCTTCTACGTGGCCCACCTAATCACAAAAGGGTTCACATTCATATTAAAAGAGGTCATTGTGCCCCTCTACTCATCACTCATCAGACCCATCCTAGAGTACAATGCCCCATTTGGGATGTACCTTACAAGACACCTGCAACAGCTGGAAAGACCACAGAAGTACCTCACCAAGAGGATCAATGGCCTCAAACAGATGCCCTATGCAGCTCAACTGAATGAACTCCAGTTGTACTCAATTGCATACCGCCTACTCAGAGGTGATCTCTGCCTGACATACATGGCCATGTCCAACTCAGAATTGATGGACATGCTCCACCTAAAGAAAACCTTATCCCCTTGAGCCACACACTCTAAGGATCTAAACCTCACCTCAACAATAAATAGGACGTGTTGGAGGGATAGATTCCTATCCCAAAGACTTCCCATGCTTTGGAAAAAGATCCCAATCTATATTAGGCAGAGCTCCTTGCTAACACTCTTCCAAAGAAACCTTGACAAGTGGATGGGAAACAGAAAGTTTACCTCAGGGATCACTTCAGTGGCTGTGCTGGACAGAGGCACAGGGAACTAATCTAAGGAGACGGCGAAAGCCAACACATTCTGGCTAGGCTTATAAATGCCTTCGGGCAGATAGCCTAGTACCCACCTATGAACCTAAGATAGTGGGCTGCATACACGTTGGTTTATAAAGTCCATTGAGCATGTGGGAAAAACAAACAAATGTAGGTTTTGTAAAACCAAATTGGAAACAGTTGCACACCTCATTTCTGGTTGTGACACACTAATGGCAGAAGGACTGTATACTGAAAGGCATAATAATGTAAGATACTGTTGCACTAAGGATTGTTCAAACATTATGGTATTGAAGTGGCCGAAAGACACTGGAAACATTAACCACAAAACATCATAGAAAATGAAGACATCTACATCACATGGGAATCATCCATTGCCAACAGTTCAAAAGATAGATGCTAGAAAACTGGATATAGTGGCCCAAGATAAGAAGACAAGAGTAGCATTGATCACTGAAATTGCCACACCCAGTGACTACAGTGTCTTGTATACAGAGAGACACAAAGTCATAAAATATCAGTGTCGACAAGCAGAAATGAGAGCAATGTGGAAGAAAGATATCCAGACAGTTCCAAAAGTAGTAGGAGCAATGGGTCTTATAAAAAAGAATCTACGTAAGATGGCAATCCAGGTCATAGTGTGCTATAGGTCTCCAACCATCTCCCTAGACTTACACTCTACATTCATAAGAACCCTGGAATCTATCAAGGTCCAACCCAACACTCTCTTACCACGTGACTTTTACTACCCCTCCGTCAACTGGGAAAACTAGTCAATAACCTATACACTAGCCCAACGCTTCCTGGAATTCATCAGTTCCAATGCCCTGTACCAGCTCATTCTGACCCCAACTAGAGGAAGCAACATCCTTGACCTGGTTATTACTAACATGGGGAATCATTACTCTACACCAATAGTCAATCCCTCTCTGGTCAGATCCAACCATAAACTAATCACCATGGAAATCCACAACTCACCCACATCGCCCATAAAGGTAATAACCTTGAAAAACTTCTCCAAAGCTGACTTTAGACTCCTAAAAACAGAAGCAGCTAACTTCCCGGCACCCATGCCAATGGAAAATAGCTGCATGACTGCTGAATCATACACCAATGCACTGTAAGAACGTGTACATAAATGCATGGAACTAGCCATACCCAACAGAACCAAGATGCTCTCCTCCAAAAAAAGGAAGCCAACCTAGTGGTCCCCTGCCATTAATATACTCTACAACAGAAGGAAGAAACTGTTGCAGAAAAAGGTGAAGTCCCAAGACTGGAAAAACTCCCTTACTAGCCTCAACAAAAAAGTTGATATCCCTCATCAAATCCTCTAAAGCCAGCTATGAAGGCAAAATTGCGGCAGACACTAAAACAATCACATAGCCTTCTACAGCTATATCAAGAACCTCCACGGCAATACCCAGATTTGCATTGAGATACTGCACAATGGTTCCTCCTATACTGAGCTAACAGATCTCCAACATACTGGCTGACAGATTCAGTGCCAACTTTACCCCCCCACCAAAAAAAAAGACCAATCACAATAATGGAAGAATGCCAGGCCCCCAGCATTTCTGCAGCACAGGTTAAAGCTACAATGACTCAACATTATCCCTGGCTGTATTCTATAGGAACTACAAAGTGAACTGGCACCACATCTGGTAAGATTCAAAAGACCCCAACTATTCTCTGTCTCATATCACTTACTTAGAAGTCATCATTGCTTGACTTACAAAGCCATGTCTGACCCAGCTCTGTTAGAAATGCTGCATGTAAAGAAATCCCAATCCCTCCATACCACACACTCAAGAGACCTCAATCTCATTACCACAATCAACAGAACATGCTGAAGGGACAGGTTCCTCACCCAGAGACTGCCCATGTTCTGGAATAGACTTTCCATACATGTCAAGCAGAGCACCTCACTGTCCCTCTTCAAGAGAAATCTTGATGAGTGGATTGGTAATAGAAAGTTCACCCTGGGGATCACTCCAGTGGCTCTATTTAATAGAGGCACTGGGAACTAATGTTGGGTGGCATAATGCCAGGGCACTTCTATGGGCTCGGCTTGTAAAGGCTCCAGGACCATTAGCCTAGTACACACCTATGAACCTGTGAACTTAGATATGTTACCAATCCATTTAACTCTGTATGAAATGCAGAAAGAGTTATTACTGGGCACATTGCAGGTGCTGCGAAGAGCACTACTGGCTGACATTAGAGATTGAAACAATACTAATTTCATGAACTTTAATTATACTTTGAGTTAGGAATGTGGTCCATTCCTGTCATGGTATCAGAAACCCCAAAGACGTGGAGAAATTAAAAGAACTAGCCATCAACCAAGAGATGAAAGGTTAATATTGGCAGCCCAAGACAGTGGGCTACATACAAGCTGGTTTACAAAATCCAATGAACATGTGGGAGGAACAGACAAATGTAGGTTTTGTAAAACCAAACTGGAAGCAGTCACACAACTTGTTTCTGGTTGTGACATACTAATGGCAGAAGGAATGCATACTGAAATGCATAATAATGTGGCAAGACTGTTGCACTGGGGATTGTGCAAACATTATGGTACTGAAGTGGCTGAAAAACACTGGAAACATGAGCCACAAATTATCATGGAAAATAATGAAGTTTATAGCTCATGGGATCACCCTTTACCAACAGTTCAAAAGATAGATGCTAGAACACTGGATATAGTGGTCCAAGAAAAGAAGACAAAAGTTGTATTGATCATTGAAATTGCTACATCCAGTGACTACAGTGTCTTGCGTACAGAGACACAAAGTCATAAAATATCAGGATCTGCAGGCAGAAATGAGAACAATGTAGAAGAAAGATACCCAGACAGTTCCAGCAGTTTGGAAGTCAGTAGTCGATTCATATTTGTATTGTAGAGAGATACACATACAAACATAAACACACCAAGGAACAATGGGTTTTATAAAAAAGAATCTACAATTGTATTTAGATATGCTAACAATCCATGTAACCCCGTACAAATTGCAGGAGGAGTCATTACTGGGCACATTGTGGGTGCCACGAAGAGCACTTTTGGCTGACATCAAAGACTGAAACAATACTAATTTCATGAATTTAATCATACTTTGACTTAGGAATGGGGTCCATTCCCATCATGGTATTAGAAACCCAAAAGACTTGGAGAAATTAAAAAAGGATCTAGCCATCAACAGTAATATCATTAGAGGGGTCACTAACTGGTTCACTGATAAAATTCATGTAGTCAGAATAGGGGTATCCACCTCCAATAGTAGAGCTGTAACAAGTGGTGTTCTGCAGGGTTCAGTCCTGGGTCCTCTAATGTTTGGAATCCACTTAGCCAACGTACAAACACAAAGTGAATGTCTGTGGCTGACATGGTATGCTGATGCCTGCAAACTGTTACTGGTCATATAATCTCCAAATTTTGTCAACATCCTACAAGATGGTCACACAAGACCAAATGATTATTGCTACAATCATGGCCTTAATCAATATCCTACAAGTGGGTCACACAAGGCCAAATGATTGTTGCTACAATCATGGCCTTAAACTCCATGCAACTAGATGTAGTATCATTCCTTTCAGTACCAGCAATGTTCCTGTTAAGTAGCACATCAACAGCAACACCTTACGTACATACTCAGGGGTGAGAGACCTAGCCACACAGACCTGGGCATGCAGGTTTACACCTACCTTACCTTAGATCACCATGTCTCCACAGTGGTAAGAAGGGCATTATATTTTGCTCATGTCATAACTGAGGGCACTGTCACCTGAATATGAATTAGTTATAACCTCCATGTACCCTTCCCTCACTGGGCCAATATATGAGTCCAATGGTCATTTTGTTATGTAAGTTTCCAAGCACCAGTGGCAATTGCAGAGACCACAAAGGTTCCTCAGAAGGGAAATTTAAGTCACTTTAATCTGTGTCATACAGACTACTCAGAGGTGATCACTTCCTTACATACAAGGCAATCTGTGACCCTGCTTTACTGGAAATGCTGCATATCAATAAGTCAAATGGTGTATGGCTTACTTGCTGCAAGAAATTTATCTGGTATGTGGAACCAATAAAAGATGCTGGAGGGAGAGATATGTCTACCATCATTTAACAAACCTTTAGAACAGACTCCTGCTTAATGTCAAACAGAACACCTCATTGGTCCCCTTCAGATGCAATCTGTACAATTGGATGGGTGACCATCATTTCACCATGAGAGTTGTGCCTGTGTCTCTCTTGGACAGGGCCAATAGGTGCTGATCATGTAAATAAGGGTAAGAACTTGGTTAGGATTGTAAGAGCCCTAGGGCCATTAGCCTAGTAAATTCCAATTATCCTATAATCCCATAAGTTGATGTAAAATGCTCTGACTAACATCCACACATGCACCAGTATGACTACAGTTAGAATGAAACCACTACAATTAATGTTTACCAAATACTGCACAGCACACAAACACCCCAAGTTGGCTACAATGAGATCAGAGCACATACCCACCTTGTCTTACACACTGTAGAGCACAGTATGTAATGCATGTGTCATGGCTAATGTTTGCCATCAACATGTCTTTA
>NC_056744.1:563133282-563200782 GCF_019279795.1 Protopterus annectens | reverse complement strand
TGTAATTCAGGGCTGACTCTGTCTAATGCAAGCAGTATACAGCCAATACATGGATAGGTACAGGATGTATGTGTTGCCTGGCATCAATTGTAATATCTGTATGTGAGTAGGAGTAAGGTATCAGTCCTTAGGGCCCTAGGTTGTCAGTGAATGTGCTACTTATTGTCTCTTAGCCAAAGCTAGGGTGTACTGAGCATGCCTACTTCTGCCTACTGATACATCAGCAGGGGGTTTCTCCTCCGAACCCTCCTGTGACTGTGGCTGTGGCAACTTAGGCACTGATGGACAGCTGTGTATCCCTTCCCTTTGCTGATACTGGTGGAGCTGTACCATAGCACATGCTGTAAATATCTGTGCACATGTGGCTGGAGTATACTGCAGAGCTCCACCAGATATAGCTAGGCACTGGAACCGTGACTTCAGAAGACCAAATACATACTCTATGTAGTTCCTAGTTTGTGTGTATGGCTCATTATGGCATTCTGTGGGTGTCTGTAAATTTCTGATGGGTGTCATCATCCATAGTTCCAGGGCATAGCCAGCATACCACAGTAAATGGACCTGTGGGATGTCCCCCTAGCAAACATCTGGTGCAGCTGTGATGTGTACCAGATATGGCAACCATGATAACTGTCAAGGTTGCGAGCACACACATTCAGAATAATCCCCTGGGCATTGCACATGACCTGGCAGTTGCTGGAGTGGTACCCCTTGTGATTTTACCCTGCTCACCACTTGGTGCCTTGATGTCTACATGTGTGCAATCTGTGGCACCCTGTACTTCTGTCTAGTGTGCTACATGGTAGATGTATTGCATATTGCTGGCTCTTGCCTCAGGGGAAAGGGAAAATGATGTGTGCTCACTGGCATGTGGAAGCATAACATCCATAAACTGTTGGAGTATCCTGGATGCAGATGCCTGTGACACCCCCATCATGTCCCCAGTTGGTCTTTGAAAAGTACCTGTAGCTAGTATCCTAAGGGGAGCACATACCTTTGTTTATATTGGGATGGGTTTCCCTTTGTTAGCGTTGGCTCTGAGTTGAGGATGGCAGAGTTCAGTGAGTTCTTGTAATATATCTCTGTCCACCCTGTAGTGCTCTACAATCTCCCACTCATGAAGCTCCTGGAAGGTTACCCTGGGACTGAACAATCTTCCCCATCTCGGCTTAGGCCTATTGTCAGCAGCACCATCAGCACTGACTTCAGCATCTTGCATGTACAGATGTAGAAAATCTGTAGCAGCCCCTAGAATTATCCCAGTTAAAATTTCCAAGTCTCTACTCCAATGGTCCAGAGTACTGAGGGAAAATCAGAATGTAGGGTGTATGCATACTTTATACAGTTCTGCTTTAGGTCCACCATGTGGGCTTGGCTAATTATGATGCAGTTCACCTGCCCAGGATATAATTACATAATTTTACAGGACCTACTTTCGTGGGTGACACTGCACTTTGCGATGTTGTACGCAGCACAGCTTATACATTAGTCATAAAGATTTATTGAGGGTATCTGATTTTAATTGCTTACTGACTATGTCATGACTGTCACATGGGTATTCTGTTTGCATGAACATGCTAAGCTATGCAGCGTGCCACACAAACATGCGTGGTGGAACAAAAATTCCTAAAAACATTAAGACACACCCCCCGATGTCATCTACATCCAGTGAGAATATCTACATTGTGCAGGAGCCTACACAAAGTGGATATACGGACATGATTGCTTCTTTTAGCAATTCAAGAAATCCACTTCATTTGCATACATATCCATGCCGACAGCCTAGAAACTACATGGTTCATAGCCATGTGAGCTGGGTAACAGCACGTGTGAGCCATTGTATGGACCTGATGCAAGTTCCTACAGTACATTTGTGAAAACCATTTTAGAAATGTTATTTATTTATTTTTTTTATTTCTGTTGAACATGTTTGCACACTGTGGCACAAAGCGCAAAAATGCTGAGATTTCTAAAAATAAGTATTATTCATTTTACATATTCCCTTCTTTTTCAGACATCCACACTTTACCTTTTGCACATATATTTATGTGGTCTAACATTTTCATGGGAGTTATGTCCATATTTGTGAAATTTTACATCTCCTGTCTGTGTAGATTTCTGTATGCAAAAAAATTCTGCGTATACTATGGACACTGACACGGAGTCTACACGGATGACTTTCTGCTTGTTGAATTGCTCTACCTGTGTCATCTGCTAGGCAAAGCTTACTGAATCTAAAATTGTTCACGCTTGTGTACGCATCGTGCCCCCCGAAAAAAATTGTGTAGGCTTTACTGAATTCCCCCTATAATTATATGTATATGTATATCTATATGTATTTCTATATCTACATCTATCTATGCAGATAGATATGCAATGCTTATAATATTTTTTTCTGTTATCTTTAATTAGCCACATCTGTACAGCTTTGTGCAGTACAATGGGTAAACATGTCTTCTAAAAAAAATGAAACATACTGTCCAACAATAAGATGTTAAACAGATATCCCATCTCCTTGAGTTGGAGGTATTTTAGCTGGATATAAAATATGCCATGGCACTTACTTAAACAAAAAGAGTAAGGGAAGTTCCCCCCTGCACTGGCCAAATTGTACCTAGTGAGTATGAATACCCCTTTGAGTCTCCCTTGAAAAGAGAACAATAGTCTAATGGGAATAACCAAGTCAAAAAAGAGTAAATAAATAACATTTTTCATGCACAGTTCCTTAAACAGTTCATATGTAACATATAATAATCTAAAAAACTAAGACTGTTGTCACCTTTACCTATCATAATATGTTTTTGCAAATTTTCTTTTCACTGTTAAACTTGGAAACCAGTTAATCATAACGGGATCAATGAATCTCAAAATTCAGCGACCCTATTTCAACTGAATCCAAAGATTCTTTGCAAGAAAAGCTGCAAAAGATCAAACTCACACTCAGACACACACACACACACACACACACACACACACACACACACACACACACACACACACACACACACACGCACACACACACACACACACACACACACACGCACGCACACACGCATGCACTCATGCACACACACACACACACACACACACACACACACACACACACACACACACACACACACACACACACACACACACACACACACACACACACACACACACACACACACACACACACACACACACACACACACACAAACACACACACACACACACACACACACACACACACACACACACTACCTAAGTAAGGAGGAAGCAAAATCCAGTTATATATAAATGTTCTTCCACACTTTTCTTGCAACTGACCTTTAGGCAGATCGATGTGAGATGTGTGTACTTTGAAAGCACAGTAGAGACACTCAAAATGTCTCAAGTCTAAATTCCAGTTTACAGACAGCTATTTAGGTAGTAGCAGAAAGATTTGATTAGCATTTTATAAATATATTTCTTTCTCAGAATGAGTGCATCTTTGTTGCATGCAGCCCTTACTTTGAAGGTTCAGCTGCTGCATGTACAGATTTTAAAGTTAATGCTAATGTCACCTAAGCTGCACCTTCCATTTGATGATATATTTGTGGAATAGTCCAATGAAAGAATAAGTAAACAAGTAAGCAAGTTAGTAAATAAATAAAGAAACAGACAAATAACTTATGGTATTTTCTGTCACAAATGTAATTGGAAGTAGTAAAAAGTCCACGTGGTGTAATTGGAGCTGGTTGTTTTTTTTTTCACAAACTGCAATGGATTTGGTACCATTTCCAGCTGGTAGGATAGAGCTGGCAATACTAATCTGTAGCAATTTGATGCTTTCTGATGCTGTATGCAAGTATACTTTGACAGGATGAGATACTGACATTTGTCCATAGTTTTCTTTTGTCTTTTTCCATCACATCCTTGTGCACCCGTAGAGAGTTATTTGCACTAGTAATACTATTTTTGGAAAGTCTGTGTCCGTAGTGAAATGTTAAAAGTGATCAAGGAGATGCTCCAGAAGGGCTTTGCTCCTGACTCAGGAACTTGTAGCAACTGGCATGTATGTGAGGCATTTTTATCGTATCACCAGTTATAACAGGCAGGATTTATGGAATGTTATTCATTGCATCTGACCCAGTTATGGTTGCACATGCAACCTGCATAATGTTTAGTTCAATGTCTAAAAGGCTTCCTATTGAAATGTTGGGTCTCAAAATGCTGAGTGCTGAAAAGCTGAAAAAAAAGACTGAAAACTTGTAGAAGAGCGAATCTGGAAAATTGACCTTCTCCTTAAAACTTATTTTTGCATGTGGGATACATTTCTGCACCCCCAGAACTTATATATACCAACTCCAAGACTGCCATAGCTCAGAGAAAAGAGAATATTCTGAGAAATGGTATCTCAGACTTAATACATGAAAGTTGTTCTTTCCGCCATTTACTCTCCACATTTTGGGTCGCTCTCTCTAGTGGTTCCTGACATTTCAAATGGTTACCATTTTAATCACTTATGTTTATAGTACCAAATGGGTAGCACAGCCTTGCAATCCCTACAACTCTATCATAATGAAATGATATGAATTGTTTGTAGATTGTTTTTTTTTTTTTTTTGAGGGGGGTGATTGCCTATGAATGACCTTACTGGAGGTCACATGTTCCTTTGACTTAAAAGTAGGAGGAGTTGCCACCCATAGCTAGCCTACTTCTGTTCTTAGGGTGTCTCCTTCTGCACGTTTTGCCATATATCAGTATCTGGTATCAGCAAACACACATAATGGTGCGTTTTATGACTCATTTCATAAATAAATCATAAGCATTAAAAACACCTGATGATGTAACCATTCATTTGAGTTTCTGAATTGCTAAAAAGCAGCATCATGTCTCGTAAAAAAAAAAAAAAAGCCTGAATACAGGCTACTAGTCTAGTGGGACTAATCCAGTCAATAGAGGACAAATAAATGATAAAAAATCTAAGAAAATGTAAATAATAATAACAAATTATTCTGTATGACTCACATCTGTTAAACTGACAGATGGAAGCTCAGTCTTGCGGTTCTAATGTATAAGTAACTAAGATGAACTCTCTCACTGCATCTGCAATGGATTGCTGTTTGCTTTGTGGTTTAAGCCAGCGAAACATTAGATTTGGAAGATGGCACCACAAAAGTAATGATGCATTCACTGGCTTTATAACATGTAATCTCTCTATTGTGCAACTTTTTGTACCAGCCAGGACAGCTGCCATATTATGTTGAAGCCTTTAGTATGAGGTGGGGCAGGTGAGTATGTGTTGTCATTGATATTCTGTTTAATAAAATGCATGCTATGACAAGCCATGTGCACACTGCTCTAGTTCTTATGTAATTCATGTCAACATCAAATCTCTAATGCTAAACTTGTGCTTTAGTGCCATTAGCTAGCCATGCAAATGGTGAGTAACATTTATGTAAGATGGCAGCAGTCAAAAATAAATGTTTTGGAAGGTAGGCTTCAAATGTGCATTTCATCTCTCCTTCAGAGTAATGCTGTAGGATCTGCACTCAGAAAACTACTTAAGCCGTTCTACAGTCTAGTTTCATCAATATGATCTAATGCAATAAGAAGGCAAAGTAGTGGCTGCAAAGAAAGTACTGGGTTTTACAAAAGGATCTTACATTTAAAAGCTTCTACTGTTTCTGAAGTATTGGCTTTTCCAACCATTTCATATAAAAGTAACTCTGAGTAGCATAGAACTAAGTGGAATGCATTTAGAGTGCATACCTAAATAACCATTATGTAATCAGAAGATTTGAACAACGTTAGTACATTTTTTATTAAATGTGACATATTGAAATAAAAGGCCAAAGCACCAGACTTCTGTGTGTAGTAATAATAATAATAATAATAATAATAATCATAATAATAGTGATTAAATTCTGTATAGAAGAAAAGGAACACAAAAGATTAAACAATGTGACAGTATAACTTCTCTATAATGCCTCTGAACCAAATTCTAATACAGGAACCAACAAATATTTTGCTCTCATAATATAATGATGTGCTCCATAGCCTAACAAGCCAACACCAAGATTACATTTATCGGTAATAAAGTCTGCTGTATCACACCTACAGCATAAGAAATATTTTTCTGCTATCATCTTATTTGATTTTTAATTCAAAAGTTTCAGAATAGTTACAGTATGAGCTTTAAGTGGTTTTCGTGATATGATTATGTTTCTTCATTCTTTTCATTTTTAATGTCAAACATAAACATACCAGTTCTGTAGTTTTAAGTGTGCGTGTGTGTGTGTGTGTGTGTGTGTGTGTGTGTGTGTGTGTGTGTGTGTGTGTGTGTGTGTGTGTGTGTATATATATATATATATATATATATATATATATATATATATATTCTATTGGCACCAAGTGCTATATGTAAACAAATAAGTAAAATAGAAAAATACCACCATTGCTGACAACATAGTGTGGGCTATACAATACTTTCTACATTAATGCGACTCCCTATATATGGAATGAATAAATCTGTAAAAAGACTATATTGGGAAAATGGTGAAAAATAGAATTACAATGAAATAGGGAAAGTACAAGCACTGTTGTGTGTCCTTACATTACAGAATTTTTTTCTGTATTTTCATTTTTAGAAAAAAGAACATGCTGCAAGCAATTTATTATTGTAAGAGTGTACCACGTACCCTCTAATTTATGTCTTACTCACTAGCAATTGGATACAACCTCAGCAGATAATCCTATTACAAACTTTAGAAACCTACAACATTATTGGACACCAATAACCTTTGGAACAGCACAAAAAAGGCTTTGGTTGGTTAATTTGTTCCGCTGCTTTGCATAAGTCACAAAATTCTGAAAGACATCTTTCCAGGTTATTCACTTCAGTTCATTGAATGATTTGAATTATGAAAAATGTCTTTTGTGATATATTCAATGGAAGATGTTTGGAAGTCATATGTTATCTTTATTATTGAATCATTTATTTTGTTGAAAGTTACATTTACGTTGCAGCCTATTTGAAATTTCTATCGGTTGCCATCTTTTACGAATTGTGACTAACTGTAATGGCAACTTTAACTGGTCATTACAAGGACATCAGACAGTACAGGATGGTTGACATTTGCCCTGATTTGACATCCAATCTATCTACGAGGAGTATGAAATCATGAACAATCTTTCCTAAGGCACTCTTTTAATGAAGAGCTTTGGGAAGATTATTCTAGTGTAGGACAAAGAAGGATGTGCTCTGAATATAAAGTTTATATATACATAAACCTTGTGAAATAAAGTAATTGTTAAAATTCATAAATTGTATATACAAACGAAAGAGGGAGGCATCATACTAACAACCATGTACACTCATGACTATGGTTGGTCGAAATGGACTATTATGGAATTTCATTGGTCATTATTCTTAATTAATTTGCATATTAAGTAAGAAACACACCCACAAACAGCTTATGGGTGTGACAATAATATGAAACTCTTATTGGTTTTGAATGCTTAAAACAAGATGGGAAAACCAGATGATTCATTGGATAACTAAAAATGCACAAGCTAGCAATGGCTGGTTAAGTGTAAAAAATTTTATAAAAGCAAAGGATGTCCCTTTTTTTCATTATGATCTGATGAAGATTATTTCGAAAGCGCTTATCGTCTGTGAGCATTAAGGGACTTTTATTTTCTTCTTTTTTAAATAGAAATTATTAAATTTATTTTAAAACGGATATTTGACGTTTTTGTGGATAAGCTTCCCAGCTACATTTTCTCAGCCATTGGATACTCAGTGTTAGCCTTGGTGATTCATCTGTCACAGTTTGTGCTTTTGTTTTTGATTCGGCAGTTTCACCACAGCAGTTGGAAGATTCACTACACCATATCAGTAACTTAAACTCGGAATGACTGTCTAGGGAAGTTGATGTACCACACATAATAAGCAATACATTCAGTATCGAACAGAAACATGAGCAAAGATAACTGCAAATATAAAAAAGTATCTGATTATATAACACTGAGAAATACTATAGTACCTGATAAATGAAACTAGTATAATTCAGTATAAACATTGAATATAGTTATTGTAATAAGAGTGGCTCATAGGACTGAACATACATGTAGGGCGGTTTCTGAAAAAAGCATTCATTGTCCATTTTGGTTTGACTTGTAATATAAAGAACAAAATAAAAAACTAGCAAACTACAAATCTTAACTATAACAGCCACTGCATTCTCACAAGCACTTGAAAATTTTAGTAGCAATAAATAATTGCATGATTTGATGACCTAAATACTAAACTCATCAAACTGTCTCAGAAAATAAAATAAGGACCAATTCCAAATTGCATATAATAATAAAACAGCATTGTAAGTAAGGGAATATAATATGTTCCTAGTGTTTTAAAAATAAGATTGATATACCCTGAATGAAATTAAAATCCATGGTGTCACTTGAATGTGAGGAAGGTCCAAACACTTTCCTGATATTTTAATCATCCTAAAGAGCTCAAAACTCCCAAACTGCTTGCTAAAGAGCAGAAGAAATTAGTTGGCAATCTATATATGTGAAGAAACTGCCTCTTAAACATCATGTGACCTATAATACATATTTCACAATGATTCCGCATTTTTTTCTTATCATCTTTATTTGGTCCTCTGCATAACAGCCCCTCCTCCAATATTCTCCGCACATGTCTCTAATGAGCATCTGTCAGAAGAATTAAACGGATGCTTTTCATCAGAGGAATTGTGACCAACATGTGCTGACATATTCTGGCCATCTACAATTTTTTATGAGGGTTTTTACCCCTCTCTGCTTGTTGGTATACATACGTTTGTAGGATTGAGATTGCTCTCATCATCACAAGAGCAAACTGAATATTCTGCCACAGGCAAAGACATAAAGCATCTACGGGTTGCTGGAGAGTAAATTATTAATACATATAAATACTATTTAGTAGACGAAAAAGCAACTAAGAAAGGCAAGAGTATAACAGTTAATGAAAAAATCTCCGACAATGTTAACAAGTCTCAGATTAACTACATTTTAAGAAAGGTATGGATTTTAAGCAAACCAGACAGCTACATGAAGCATCATCCTAATATGACATTTAATGTTGAAGTGAAAAAAAAAAAAAAAGAGTCTCAAGGGATGCATGTAATTAACTAGTGGTCTTTTAGCAGAACACAAACCCATTGTGTCTCTACCAAACATGACTAGACTTGAAACAAAAGGTCGCTGTCCCCCCTTCCTCTCACACACTTAAAGAATCTAGGAGAAAATACTACTGGTACCATAAGCTGTACAACCATAAAAGAGAAGTCATTATCAAAGACTATCCTTTTTATTTATTTATCTGTTTATTTATTTATTTGTTAACCAGGTAAGTCCCCCGGACACAGCTCTTTCTCTTTTTGTGAGACCTGGGAGTACTGTCTGGTTAGGTAACTTGTTCAGAGGCACACATCAAGCAAATGGAAGTGGAAGGAATCAAACCTTGTACCCTAGATTACAGGAAGCAGCTCATTGATGTGTTAAGATTAATTCAATAAATTCAACTAAGACTGCCATTAATACAACATTAGCCATCCAGGAATCCATTTGCTCCCATTCCTGTAACAATATCACCTTCAGTTAATGTTATGATTCTTCAGGTTTGTGTGAAGATAGCTGCTTGGACATTTTCTTTAGGAAACAATTTAAATTATTGTTTTTCTGTGAGACATTTTTGTATCATTTAACACACAGGAAAACAAAAATTTGTCTTTTCTGATGTTGTGAGTAGTTAAGTAAGCAGTTTGAGCATAAGACAGTTCACATCTTAATAAAATTAAGCCTTTCAGCAACATACTATGATCCATAAAAATATTAATTAAGTTGAACTTGCTAACCAGCATGGTCCAAGTGGGCCCAATTTTAGCAGAGTCTTGGGGAGAAAGCTTCACGACACCATTACAAGTGAAAGCAGAATGATTATTCCCAGCTGAGAAACAAATGGACATGTGCAGATGTGGCCCTGTATTTGTGGCATCATATCTAAAGAATCGAAAGGTACTTACTTATTCACTGACCATGACCTTGCAAAGGCAGGTTTTGATCTCCAGGTTGTAGTTTTGAAGGCAGAGTTCTGCTTGAAAACCACAATGGTCACACTAATTATATTAGAAAGGAAGATGTTTTTATTCTAATCTCAGAGGAGCTGTCACTGTAATTCATATAGAGACAAGTAGATGAAGTATTTGAGTCAACCTTGTACATTAAAAAAGTCTAACTTTCAACAGTTACAGCATCAAAATGTTTAAAGACAAATACAGGATTTAATTTCCTTTGAAGAAGTCACATAAACCTATCTTGACACAAAATAATCTTCTGTTAGAGAATAACACATTGCCATCACTAAAATGCACCAACTTACAGATGGCCTAGACATTTGCATACATGAAACAAGGTTTAAATGTTATTTGATTTATTTATTTAACATTTATTGACCGGGAAAGTCCGACTAGGTTCCACAGAGCCTGTTTTCAGAGGAGGCCTGGGGAGAAATGCTCCAGATGCATGTCTTTGGAATGTGGGAGGAAACCAGAGTACCTGGAGGAAACCCACACGAACAGAGGGAGAACATGCAAACTCCACACAGAAGGCGCCCCAGCCGAGAATCGAACCAGAAAACCTCTTGCTGTGAGGTAACAACGTTAAATGCTGCACCACATTTTTTTTTTTTTTTTTTTTTAATGGAAACATCTGGTTTAAAGTTTCATCTTCAGAAACCATCATTAAGTACGTTTTTGATTTAAGACTACATGTTCAATACCGATATAAAGAATAAAAAAGGTAGTTCTTATTAAAATTGTACATGAACTCTGCTCTTGTGTGATCTTGTTCACTTTAAGCAGTGGCTGTCAGAGGAAGCAGCTGGAACGTAAAGTAGAAACACATATAATGGACATGGGATGTAGAGGATAAGAGAGCTACAAGAGCTGAAGCTGCAGTAGCTTGACTTTTATTCTTGTCTGCTTCTCTACAAGATGAATATGGCATGTTGTGGCAGACAGAGTCGAGTCGTGCACAGATTTAGTGCTGAAGATGAGGCATGAAATGGTCAGTAAGGATACAGAGGAGTCTCCATGTGCTTGCAGTTACTTTAATATTTATATTTTAAGATCTCATTTCTAGGTAAGTTACTGCAACAACTAAAGATGAACCTAATGCCCAACTTCCACGCAAAATACTATTCATTGTGGGGAGTAGGAATAACCTAATAGAGCATCTTGCAGGTTCTGAGATTGCACTGAAATAAAAGAAGAAGAAAGAAAGAAAAGGAAATAAGAGAATAACAACAAAAAAGTAGTTTATTTCAAAACGTACCTCATTAAATATGTTTGGGTTTACTACAGTGTACTGCAGTCCAAAAAACGACAGTAGTGTGCCTGTGATTGAAGTGCTTCTGAACATTGCTTTTTGTAACAAGAGAGAATAAGCTGTTTTCACTGGACGAAGCAGTAAAAGTTTAACAGTAAAGTCTTGTGAGCCATGCAAAAAGCATGTTTAGAAAACGAGACAGAATGTTGCATGATTTTTTGATTTGTAGTAGCAGTTTAGAGTGTTTGTGTGTGTGTGTGTGTGTGTGTGTGTGTGTGTGTGTGTGTGTGTGTGTGTGTGTGTGTGTGTGTGTATTTGTGTGTGTGTGTGCGTCTGTGTATTTGTGTGTGTGTGTGTGTGTGTGTGTGTGTGTGTGTGTGTGTGTGTGTGTGTGTATGTGTGTGTGTGTCTGTGTGTCTGTATATTTGTGTGTGTGTGTGTGTGTGTGTGTGTGTGTGTGTGTGTGTGTGTGTGTGTGTGTGTGTGTGTGTGTGTGTGTGAAGACTATAAGACATAGTCTACATGTGATATTAGGTACAAATTAAATGGCTGTACTATTACTACTACTGCAGATGGAACAATGAAATATGTGTAGAAACCAGTTTAAAATGAAATACTTAGACACCTTGGTCAAAAATCACCCAGTATTATACACAATGAGAAGGACATCTACAACTCCCTTGGTGTCAGCTATACCTTCTACAGGCACCTCCTTGTTTGCAGTTAACAGTGGAATGCTGCATGGCCCTGTCCCTTTTTCAGTTCTTTGATTCCTTTTCTGTGCAACATATTTGATGTAGTAATTTTTTAGAAAGAAGTACCAATCTGAATAAATTTAATAGAGATTGATTATGGGATCAATGGGTGAGAGCTGGAAAGGTAGCTGGAGCTAAAACTCCTTGGATCCTGTCTGGAAAAATTAGTAAAATGCCTAAGGGAGTTGATTTCAGGAGAATAATTGGTGGGTATGGAGGCGGAGTGAATTCAGATGGCAATGTTAGTGTCTACTCACCTTGATAATGAAGCGATATTGAGAAAGTAGCCATGATACACTGCCCTTAGGGAAGGCAGAAGCTTCATTTAAAAGCACAAAAGGTATTACAAACAAGGTTAAATGAGACCGGATATCAATATGCTTACAGTTGGAGGGGATGAATGCTGACTGGAGGTAGATATATTTAGGTGGGGGGTTGTAAAGAATAGTTAAAGGGACATGGTATGGAAGAAGGAAATGTTTAGGGCATATCAGAGTATTAAGTGATTGTTACCAGGTGAACAAGATTCCATAGTGATGACCCTGTAGTTAGATACCAAAGGTACTGAGCTTAAGATTAATGTAGTACAAGTCCAAAGTTTCACCCAGCTAGACAGCAGGTAGGCTAGTTGAGCAAAAGAACCCAATCAGTAGAAGTGAACTTGCATTGAGCCTGCAATCTGATGTACTGCCAGTCCATATGCTTTTTTCCTAAACAAAATGCCAAGACACTGTCATGTAAAAAAATGATTGTGATGGTTTAAACAAATTATTACTAGTCTTGAAAACCAGGATACATAAGCATGCAGACAATATCTGGTAATGGTAATGCTGTGACCGGAAGGAATGTGCATTGATTCTAAATAATCATTCTCCAAAGATGCGTACACAGCACACCATGCGGGATAAGTATTACAGGTTCATAGCTTTGGTGAACAAGATCAAGGAGAACTGCCCACCTACAACCTTGATGCCCTGTTGAAACCTATGCATGTCCAGAACATAATTCTCTTCCCTCTTGAAGACAGAAATTGATAAACACAGTTTAAATGACAGACAGAGTTTGTTCCATAAGCATGTACATTCATCACATTTCATGGTACAGTCGATATTGTTAATGAGGCCAAATGCTTTCTTGTGAATAAGTTAGCAGAAGACATTCTAAGCAAGGGTTTCAAATAGTAAAGGCCTCACTAATGCTCATTAGAAAATGGGTGGATCTCATTAATGTACAGGGAATGTCCAATATCAAGTCTGCAGTCATAGCAGCATTTTAAGCCACTGTGAAGCACAGACTGAAGGAAAAAAGAAACATGAACCTGGCACCATCTTGTTTACAATCAATAAATGTGGCACTTTAGTGAGTGTGAATAATATGTAAAGAAATAAAACTAAAGCAGATGACTGTACTAACACAAGTAACTGAAGAGTAGTTACAAAGACTTGCCATTTTACTTTTTCTTTGCAAGTAAGCATAGGAATATAAAAGTAACGCTGGTGTGCATGTGTGCGTGCGTGTGTGCATGCGTGCGTGCGTACGTGCGTGTGTGTGTGTGTGTGTGTGTGTGTGTGTGTTTGTGTGCTTCTGTGTGCATTTAAGAAAGAGAGTGAGAAGGGAGAGTGCATGCATACTTCACAACTTCTTTGCTGAAGAATTCTGGAAAAAGCCAACAACAGTGGGATTGCAAAGGCCCCAAATCAGGGTCAGTTTTAAATATTCCCGTAGTTCACTAAAAAAGTAACAAAGCAAGAAGTTTTGCATCAACATCCACTACCTGAACAACAGGGAGTAAGAAAGAATAACAGCTAACTTTATTCACTAACTGTAATTCTCAGAGATTTAAAGGAAAAGCAGACACTTGTTAAGGGACAGTGCAGAAATATGAAGGAAAATCATAATTGTTCTACAAAATCAGTGACAGTTGTAAGGTATGTATGGTTGGGGAAGGAAATGCATTGCTTTGCACTGTATGTATTTTTTCACTCATTTGATCAGAATGACACATCTGAGGTGAAGACAGTCAAGAAAGTCTCTATAAATACTGTGCAAGTGTGTGTGTGTGTGTGTGTGTGTGTGTGTGTGTGTGTGTGTGTGTGTGTGTGTGTGTGTGTGTGTGTGAGTGCACGTGAGTGTATGTCTGTTCCTCTGCATGTAAATGTTTGGGTGTGCATCTGAGTTTCTGCATACATGTAACAGACTGTCTCTCTTCATCTGCATCCATTAGTGTGATATGAGGCTCAATGTGTGTGTGTGTGTGTGTGTGTGTGTGTGTGTGTGTGTGTGTGTGTGTGTGTGTGTGTGTGTGTGCACGTGAGTGTATGTCTGTTCCTCTGCATGTAAATGTTTGGGTGTGCATCTGAGTTTCTGCATACATGTAACAGACTGTCTCTCTTCATCTGCATCCATTAGTGTGATATGAGGCTCAATGTGTGTGTGTGTGTGTGTGTGTGTGTGTGTGTGTGTGTGTGTGTGTGTGTGTGTGTGTGTGTGTGTGTGCGCGTGTGTGTGTGTGTGTGTGTGTGTGTGTGTGTGTGTGTGTGTGTGTGAGTGCACGTGAGTGTATGTCTGTTCCTCTGCATGTAAATGTTTGGGTGTGCATCTGAGTTTCGGCATACATGTGACAGACTGTCTCTCTTCATCTGCATCCATTAGTGTGATATGAGGCTCAATGTGTGTGTGTGTGTGTGTGTGTGTGTGTGTGTGTGTGTGTGTGTGTGTGTGTGTGTGTGTGTGTGTGTGTGTGTGTGTGACGGGGGGGCAGCACATTGGTGCAGCAGTTAGCATTGTCGCCTCACAGCAAGAGGTTCTCTGGTTTGATTCTCAGTTGAGGTGCCTTCTGTGTGGAGTCTGCATGCCCTCCCTGTGCTTGCATGGGTTTCCTCCTTGTGCTCCAGTTTCCTCCCACATTCCAAAGCTTGCATGTGGAATGTTTCTCCCTTGGTGTCCACTGAAAATAGGCTCTGTTCCAGTCAGACTTTCCCAGTAAACAAACGTTACATAAAAATTATGTGTATCTTTTGGCTATAAAATGTGCTTTCCAACAACAAGTACATATCCTGCATCAGTTATCAAACATTAGGCAGAAGAACTATTTTACATCAAAAATGTAAAAAATGTATATACTAATAATAATGAAAGAAATAGAAACTAATTTAACATGCAGCCCATTTTCAAAGTACAGTTATACCCTCCATGGCGAGCATTGCAAATATAATTACAGACCTTAAAGGGAATGAGAGGCCTTCTGCACACACCTGGGCAGTCGTATTTCCCTAATAATGCCCACCCTTTCGGACATTAATGGTTGCACATGCCAGGCATATGTCTCTCTTCTAAAAAGGTGATACAATGTAGAGAAGAGAGAAAGAGTTTTTCTTGTCCTTGTCTATAAGAAGAACCTTGAATCCCCTCAAGTTCTTTTGTGAGGAATCATTGTACTCTTTCCATTTTCATGAGATGGTGTACAAATGGGTCACAGAACAGATTGCAATACTCTAAAATAGGTTTGATAAGAGCTGTACAGAGGAGTATTACTTCCCTGGTGTAGCACTTAACCAGGTGGAAGTCTTGTTGGACAACTGCATGTGCTTTACAGGTGTTAGCAGCTATATGAGCATGAACGAGCAAAGTTATCATCTACAAGGAGGTATACTATGCTGCTTCTGCTTGCATTACACCAGCTTACCGTACTTTTACAAAGCATTACAATTAGACTTCTTTTCCAACTTTAGCATAAGATTTGGTAGAACTGTTTCCAGGGGCTCCTGGACTCTGACCCTTCTTCCTCCTTCATTTCTTTCTATGCTTTGGCAATCTATTTGTCCAGTTTAGGCTAGTGCAACAGTGATGCAATGATGAAAACAGCACAGTTGTTTAAGTTAACTTACCACAACAGTAGATGTTCAAATAGATCACTTGGACACCCTCCCTCTCTCCAACCCCCTCCTTTTTGGTATAGGGTGTGGAATATTTGTATTTACCTTTTTTCCTAATGTATACCTTAAAGACAGGGTTCAAGCCTCCCTTACTCTGAGGAAAGAACAATCTAAAGGTTTAATGTCCTAACCACCTGCTTTATACTACTCTGCTTAAGCTGTATAGCAGTTAGGGTGTATGGAAGTTACCCCAAAACCTTTAGAAGCTGGCTGGCTGTCATATCTTTGGCAGGATATAACAACACACATAGCTTAGACCACTGCAATAGTGATCTAATGATGAGCATCCTGTGTTTACATTTCTAAAACTCATTTTACAAGATCACTAGTGCGGCACCTCCATTTTTATTTCTAAATTCCACTGTATCCCACATCATTATGAAAAAAAAAAACAGACTGTGCTCAATTTGACTGGCTTCTAAACATTCCAGCAGGACTTAATGTAGGATTTGAAGATAAGCTAAAGTTGAATTTACTCCCCCTGTAATAATATATCAACCAATCCATAACTCAAATTCATGATAATTAATAATTATGTATAATTTGCTTTCTATAGTATAGGTAAGACAAATACTAATGGCACAGGAGTAAATTACTTTTGGGAATTACTCTTGACTGGCAAGTTCTCTTCGTGTGTATAAAACCAAGAGGACAATACTAATGCCCTTAACACTTATGTACCCTCAAAAGGACCATACTTAGTACCTCATTACACCTCTCTCTCCAATGTGTCTACTATGCATTTGCATAATTTTATACAAATAAAATTTTTTTATTGTTGACCTATTGAACTATATCAATGTAAAATTGTTACTTAGCTTCTTTTTAATGCAACTTTAACTTTTTGCATGTAACCCAACATATGTGAATCTTTTTGCTATAACTGCTATTATATCAGTATTGTTTAAAATTGTACTTGTTTTAAAATGTACTACTGGAGCTTTTCTCCTCGGGTCTCCACTGAAAATGGGCCACAAGCCCAGTTGGACAAACCCAGTTAACAAATGTCAATAAATAAATAAATAAATAATGCCAGGATGTGGTAAATGCCACTCTAACACGCTTCTGCCTGCCTTACATTATTTTAATTATTTCAAGGTTTTGTGCTTTTCTTCATTATCTGCATGATGACAACAACTTAGTAATACCTGGCTTACACTGGTTGCCAAAGCACTGCACAAAACTGCAAACAAATCTTTAAATATCAAATTATTCTCTGGCTACTGAGATGTCATTTAGAATATAACCGATCGTCACTGTATTTTCTAGTGGATCTCCTTTGAGTGTCATTGATTCTGCATAAAAACCAAAAGCACAAAGTTATGATCTGAAAACTGCAACTGGAACGTGACATGCACTCTGTAGCTCATGTACACAGAGTTACGTAAAATAATAGCCTTTAAGGTTACCTTTTTGCATTTATATTTCTGCAAGAAGAAATGATCCCTTTCCTTTATTATGTGGCTACTAAGGTGGTGCTAAGAATGTTACAGGAATGCCCTAAGCTATACAGTTGTGAACTCTCTTCCAACAGTGTAAGATATCATGGTATATTAGAAGGCAGACTACAGCCACTGGCTTCACACTCAGTCTGGAAATAAAGTACTGTGAATTTATTAATTCCATTTTGTTAGGTGGGGTTGCCTGAGTGTGCAAACCCATTTCCAGCAGTAGCCCAGGAAAAATGTTTCAGCATACAAAACATATTGCAAGATTATCACAGATGTTATACGTTTAAACTGAGGTATACAATTTTATGTAGGCTACAGAAATATGATTTTTTTTCTAGAAAAAATGCTATAAATACATTACAGATACACAAACAGAAAAGAATATTATTTTATTAGTTTAGAATTCGGTACTATTGCCCTTTTATCGCAAGACAATTTGACTTTTTAATTAATTTATTGAACTCTGTAAAGTAAATGCTATGAATATATGTTTGCTTACATGTCAACTGCTTTCCTAATTTCATATTAAATACAAAACAAGCAATTATAAGGAGTGAGTGCAACAAAGGAAAATGTTTTGGGTAAGCAATGAAGTAATCTGAAATACTTTTTTGGTTATTTAATGCTAGCTATTTATTTTAATGGCACTTAATGAGTCTTTATTGGCAGTTCTTTCACACATTGCAAGAATGGTTAAAGTGTGCTGCTTATCACAGCCAAAAATAGACACAATATTTTACATTTGATTGGTCTGTAAATATTATAGTAGTAGTCACTGTAGGATTTACTTTGACTGGAACACTCAATAAAGCACTGAACAGCTCAGATTTTTGTTTATTATGCAAAAAGAATGCCTGGATCTGTGGTGTAAGGGGTTAAAGTGCTGACTATAACCAGATTACAAGAATTCGACTAGTGGCTTTGGTGCTGATTACCAGAATTCGACTAGTGGCTTTGGTGCTTAAAGAACTTGGTGGGGGAAGATAAGAGTAAGCATCCCAGGCCAGTTTACCTATCCTGGGGATGAAATGGCAGTTGCTGTTGGCTGATCACCATTATGCATTTGGTGACTTGCTAAGCACTAAAATAAACAAGATCGGCGATGTATACTTGGTAATCTCATGCCAGTGGCAGTAACTCTGATGGCTTCTGGATGGGAGTTCACAAAAGCAAGGGGGAGGTCATATCACCCCCCCAGATGGTGATGCAGGAGCTCACATTAGCCACAAGGGGCAGGATTAGGGATCTAATTAGAGCTCCTTCATTGCTGGTATACCAGTGAAGGCACAAACCACCTTCATGCTTGCCTGGATGATAGCTCCTCCAGATGCACCCCCCCCCATATTGGGATCACTGATTATGGAGGAATGAATGGGTTGAAGACAATTCTGGGGTGGCTTGACATTTAGCAGGTATGGAGTTAAAAGAATATAGAAAAAAATGTACAGTTTGCTTCCCTATATTCAGAAATCTGTTTAATTTTGTTTGCCACCTAGGAATATAAGCTGTAGTTATAGACAGTATTATGTTCTGTAAAATGACAATCAGCAATCAGAATAAATGAAAAAAAAGTCAGTCTCTGTTCATAATTAATGAATAAAGTACCAGCATTTGTTCATCACTGAACACAACGTTCATCCTTTATTAAATAAATAGTCAGGGATTAGATCTGATAACAGTATCTCAATCATCAGTGTCGCTTATATCCCATCTTTTTGTTGTAGGCATCTTGCTGTTGCTAGGAGAATATCACTGGCTGAAGTGATTTGGAACAACTCATGCTATGAGATAGGTGCAGGTGGAACATTGACAGTAGAACCAAATATTGCAACACTTTTCATCATTCCTGCCTTTTCATAGTTTAAGTTATCCTGCATTCAAGATATCCGTTGCACTTTATATCTGAGTGTTATATATATAAAGATAAATGAATATCAGCAAGTAAGCATTAGGTGTTTTTGTTGTTGTTATACAGTTGTTTCAGCCTCCTATATTGAACAGATATCTTAAATAACCTTTATTTTCTATGTGCATTTATTTATTTTGCAGCTTAAATGCATAAACCTTTACAGTTAACTAAATTTGGAATTTTTGCAGTCAAACTGTTGATTAGTTATCCCTGCTTTGAAGAACTGGAAGAGTATGGTAGTTCAACTTCCAGAATGCAGTGTCTTGCATACATTAATATATTTCTAAACACTAAGTAGTGTGTAATATAGAAAACATGCAGAAATATTCAGACTTTGTATTATATTCATGAAATAATATAATCTATTTTCATACTTATCTATTAATTTCTTTTATTTTGTTTAAAATTTCAAAAAGAGAGAAGAATTACAAGCTTTATACAAGGAGTCATTTTAAGAAAGAAATGAATAAATTATTTCAAAACACTGCAGAAAGCTGAAAATTGTCAACTATTTTCATAGTTACTAATTAGGACACCTTAGGTCATAAAATATGTTCTGTATTGATTTAATAAAAGCAACCATAAACAAGCAGTCTGCTTGCCTGAATTATACCATGTTTCATAAACAATCCAATATATACCGTATCAAAAAAAATATCTCAGACAAACAAGTAAGATATATTGTTCCATTTTCAGACTTCACATAACATACACTTTGGTAGCTGAAGTTTTGATTTCTTCTTTATTTTATGCCTTTACTTGTTTGAGCTGTATATCAAAATGTAGTTATTTTTATTTGACATTTGTTAACTAGGTTAGTCTGACTGGGCAATAAGCCCTTTTTCAGCAGAGGCCCTAGGAGAAAAGCTTCAAAAAATACAAAAAAATCATAAACAAAACGAAACATATGCAGATATAGAGCGTAATTATTAGTAATAACAAGGAAGATATATGGTATACCAACAGTAAAACAGAATTCTAAACAAAATCATAAGATAGCTACATGCAAACAGAGACTAGGAGTGTAGTTATATACTTGACAATTAAAAATGCATTAAAATATGAAAAGTAATTAACATCCGACAATATACAGTTTTTGACTTTTTTGGTAGATTGTCTGCAGGGAGAAAGAAATGAAATAAGAGTTTAGTTACCATATCAGAGTATTAGCAGAGAATAAAGGAGGGGAGAAAGGATGAGGAGAAAATAGGTCAGGTTGGAGTGAGCCACGGGCAGGACCACGTTTCGAGCATGTAATCTTTTAGCTTTTTTTTTTTTTTGAAACTGAAACTGCTAGTGATAGCTCTTGGGTCTGGGGGAAGTTTATTCCAGGTGATAGCAACTGAATGACTACACAGAAGTTTACCTATTTGTTTCATGGCTTTATAGACTTTCAGGAGATGTTGGTCTACACTACCAAGACAGCGTTTGGGAGTATAGGAAGAGATTAGGGTAGAGAGAGCAGGGCAGAGGGAGGGATTAGTTAGAGCAGAGTGAATGAGGTAGAGTTCTGGAAGTAAGAGTTGATTTTGAGCTTCTGGCCATAGAAGATTTTGTAGGGAAGTGTAGTGGTGGGAGCAATTTTATTATAGGTGGATTCAAGCGTGGCCATGATTAGTAAATCAATACAAGGCAAAAATATTTGTGTAACAACTCCTGGTGATATAAGATACTCAGATGGAGTGAACGTAAGTTATTTTTCAAACAGCTAAAGAAGCATGTATGTTGCAGAATACACTATGTGCAATTTGACTATAACATACTGTGCAATTGCATTCCATTTTTAACAATGGGTCTACAGGTCAGTTGTAATATGTAACCATAAGGGCTCAGTGGTTAAGATCTTTGTTTTACATTTACAGGATCTTGGGTTCAACTCTGACCTCTGTCCAGTGTATCTTTGAATATTGCATATCCTCCCGATAGCTGAACGGGTTGTCTTTGGATAACAGAGGGCCGGACTCATGAAGGCTTGCACGGAGTCTAAGAGTAGAGTAAGACTCCAGATGGTCAATATGTCTGCCAAGCGATCCAGGAACAGCCGGCAGGGGCGTGCATGAGATCTCCTAAAACTACCCTTGCACGGACAGTGTTAAGTTATGCAGATTACCTCATTTGCTGCTGAAAGCTATGCAAATGAGGTAAATTTGCAATCCAGGAAACACTAACCTGTCCGAGTAAGAGTAGTGTTATTTGCAGAAATGTACTCCATTAGTAACGGAGTACCATTCTGCAAATAGCTCCAAATAAAGGATGCATCCAGTTGAGGAAGCATGCCAATGGCCAAATATAAGGCCACTGGCATTTTTATCTGTTGCAAAATAATAAAAAATAATTTTTCCCCCCAATTTCCGATGTTTAAGCATAGCGCAGTGCTGCGCAAACGTGCAACACTCTAAAAACCAGCAAAAAATAAAAAATAAAAGACAAAAATAGGCATTTTTATTAAAAATATTCATCTGCCATGCAGGTGAATGGCAGGCTGAAGACAACATGGCTACTGAGTAGTGGTTGCTAAGGGGGGAAGCTCAGTCTGAGAGATGTAACCAAGCATTACTAGGCAATCCTATGCAAATGAGGATAAGGATAGTGAATCCCAATTTTCCCTGCCATGTGAACCATGTCCCTACAGTGTAAGAGTAGGATTAGGGGAGTAACAGAGTAGAAAATAGGTGACATCATGAGGGGGTATGTATCAAAGACTGTAAGCTTATTGGAGCAGAGTGGCATGTGTTTGCTGTAAGTAACTCAGGACTGGAAGAGGTGTGTCTACAGTTGTCTTAACTGAAACCCAGAAACTGAAGGTGTATGCTGTGGATATCACTAAAGTTTCTTGCAAAGATGCTTACACTGTGTGCGTGTGTATGTGCACCTGTAAACCCGTCTAAGCCTGTGTGCACATGTGTGCACTCGTGTAAGCCTGTGTAAGGCTGTCTATGCCTGTGTGCACATATGTGTACCCGCCTAAGCCTGTGTAAGCCTGTGTGCACATGTGTGCGCTCGCGTGCACGTGTTTGTGCTTGTTTGCATGGCACTGCCCCCTGTGGAAACAGAAAGGGAAAAGGAAGGAAAATAAGTAGTAGGAAGTTAACCAAGGAGAACTAGCAGAGTTGCCAGGTGAAATCAATCAGAATCTACCAATTACACAGGCAGTACACTAGCCCAGCCCAGCCCAGCACTTAAAACTCTGCAAACAACATTCCCCCATGTTTTTCTCAGAAACACTGCAACACTGCAGTCTACAAAGAGAAGTGAAAATTTAAAAAGCTTAACTGAGACAAAAAAATGTTAGGGGCTGCCATTGCTATTATAAGGCAACATGTGCAAGATGCTGAGGGTGGTGCTATTGTGAATGCTGCTGAGCAACCCACAGTGAGAGACGGAGAAGAGTGTATGGACCCAGGGTAACCTACCAGGGGCTACATGAGCTGGAAATAGTGGAGCACTATAGAGTGGACAGAGACCTCCTGCAGCAAATTGTTGAGCTGTGCAGGCCATGTCTCACACACAGAACCAACAGAGGGGAACCCATCCCAGTGGAAACCAAGGTATGTGTTGGCCTAAGAATACTAGCAACAGGTACCTTCCAGAGACCAACTGGTGATATGATGGGGATTTCACAGGCATCAGCATCCAGGGTACTGCACCAGTTCCTGAATGCCATGTCAGCACATGTCGGAGATCATGTATATTTCCCCAATTCCTGTGAGGTATTGGCCAGCAATATGCATCTCTTCCAGCAAATAGCAGAATACCCTGAGGTAGTGGGTGCAATTGACTGCACGCACATACACATCAAAGCACCAGATGGTGAGCGGGGTAGGGCCTACATCAACCGCAAGGGCTTCCACTCCATCAACTGCCAGGTTGTGTGCGATGCCCAGGGCATAATACTGAATGTGTGTGCTGGCTGCCCTGGAAGCTACCACGATTCCCACATCTGGCATCTGATGCAGCTGTACCAGACATTTGCCAATGGGGACATCCCTGATGGTCACCTAGTGGGGGAATGCTGGATATGCACTGGAACTGTGGCTGATAACACCCATCAGAAATGCACACACACCTGAACAAGAACTCCATAATGAGGCACACGCACAAACACGAAATGTAATCGAGAGTGTGTTTGGGATGCTCAAGTCACGGTTCCGGTGCCTGGACACATCTGGTGGAGCATTGCAGTACTCACCAACTACATGTACCCAAATTGTCATGGTATGTGCCATTCTACACAATATGATCCTGCGAAAACAGCTACAGCAGGAACAGCATGGGGCAGGGCCAAACAGCCCCCCACCATTGCCAAGGCCTGCACAGGCACAGCATGTCTTGGAGGAGGAATAACCTGAGCCTGCCCCAGTAGGCAGAAGGAGGCATGCCCAGTATGCCTTGGCCTTGGCAAAGAGGCAACGCATAGCACATACACTGGCTCAGTAGGAACCCTGGAAATGATACCTCTCTCTGACTCGCACATAAAATAAAAGGGATGCCTAACTTGGCACTACCTGTTTCCAAACATGTATAGGGAGTGTAATATGTGCATCCGACATAAGCAGCCCTGCAGCACCACCTGAGGCAACCTGGTTTAAGCAATATAAAGCAGTGCTAAGCAGCTTTTATCAATATTTAGTATATGTAAACAAAATTGCCCGTGCTAACTAGCGCAATGTCAGGCAACATCGAGCAATGTTGGGCAAGGCCGGGCAAAGTTAAGCAAAGTCAGGTAAACATGCTCATATTAGCTTTACTCTCCCTTAAGCAGTCTGGTCTGCCCAGCATGAAAATTAAAAGCAGTGACAGGGCTTGAACCCAGGATACTGTGCACTATAGTCACAGTACTGAACCACTATGCCATGATAGCATTTCAATAGCATTTCAATAGCACAGACACAGCAGATCAATTGTACACTAATGCAAACACAAAGAAATGCTGTAACATGCCCCTAAAGAGGCATATGGGTAACCTCCCCCACAGGCCTATGCAGACAGAGAACATCAGGCCAGGCGGTGTGATGTGGGTTGTGTAGGCTATGAAGTTGCAATCTAATATACGTGACATTGGACACTAAGAAGTGTAGTACAGTAGTATGCCTCAAGCCAGTATGATAGGCAACAGTACAGACTAAAATGGTGTACTGTACATAGCAGTGCAGGCATAGCAAATGTATATAAGTGTCAGGTGAACCCCTCATCCTATGTACACCCACAGTAACAGTCAAATGTGCCCCCGAGTAGAAATGTACAAAGAATAGCTGTCCCCCCTGTATGTAGAAATGTTGATAAGTCTATGCAAAGTGTCTCATGGAAGCCCTGCAGGCACAGCATGATCCCTGTTGATCTATGACACAAAGGTGAGGCCTGCTGTAAAAATACAACTTGATTTTCCATACACATATAGTTTAAATGTCTATACCGGGCGTGCTCACACACTCCAACAAATGTAGTGGATTTCATTCAGCATCACACTGAAAGGTCATACTGGGCATGCTCACACAAATAAATGAAGCAAATGTCAGGCAACAACATACTGAAAGGTCATACTGGGCATGCTCACACACTTATGCTAAATATGGAGGTGATAATAAGGGATCTATGGACAAATGTGGATAGACATCTCTACTTCCAGAAACACATTCACAAAGTTGTCAGAAAATCATGCTATGTGTTCACACAAACTGCCAAGGTCTGTGCATGTAGGTTAAAGGAGGGTCCCACTACTCATCAGTCATCAGACCCATCAGAGAGTACCACAACACACTTGTGATGAATCTGACTAGGCACATTCAGCAGCCAGAAAGACCACTGAAGTACCCTAACAAGAGGATTACTGGCCTCAAACAGTTGCCCCATGCAACAAGACTGAATGTAACCCAATCTGTACTCTGTTGCATACTGTCTACTCAGGAGATCTCTGTACAACAGACAGGTCTATGTCATGGCTACACTCAGATCTGTTCTGAGTTACAGCTCAATGGCACTAAATATACAGACCCAACTGATATTGCCAACATCTTGGCAGATAGGATCAGTGTTAACTTTACCCCCCTCTCACCCATGAAAGAGCACATCTCTATAATGGAAGACTGCAAAGTTGCTGTCATCACGGCTGCACAGGTAAAAAACACTCTCCAAAGCCAGTATCACAGCAGCCATGGGACCAGATAACTTCACAGGCTGTGTTCCACACAAACCACAGAACGAACAGGCACCACACTGATGTACTATGTGCAGTTATAAACTCACCTCATGCTTTGTGCCTGCTGAATGGTGCACAGTGATGGTTATCCCACTACAAAAGGGTGGAGACACCATGGACCCCAGGAACTAGTGCCCCATTAGCCTGATGAGCCCGCTCTTCAAGGCCATGGAATGTATCATCATACAACATATAAAAAATTACATTGGTAATCCCCAAACCCTGGACCACAACCATGTTGGGTTTGTAAAATGCAGATCACGTCCCCTAAACCTGATAGATGACATTGAAGCAGTCAACAGAACCATAGAGAAGGGTAAGGTGGTTCACACAGCCTATGTTGATCCTGCCACGGCTTACAACACCACCCCACACTCTGGAAACATAGATAAACCCACTAAACTAGGTATAAATTGCTATGTCACAAGATGGATTGCCAACAGGCTTACTGACAGAACACACACTGTGAAAGCAGCAGACTCCAAGTATGACTTTGGACCAGTGATGAGTGTAGTACCACAAGGTCCAGTCCTGTGTCTTGTCCTGTTTAGTATCTACTTCCCTGAAGTAAATTTTAACATGGGAGGTCTGTGGCTACTGAAGTTTCCAGAGGACTGCAAACTAGGAGCCATAATTCTAAACACTAAAGATGTGGACATCCTACAAAAGGGCCTCACTGAGACAGATGGCTGTTATCATAGCCATGGGCTCTAGCTCAATGCCAAAAGGTGCATTGTCATTCCCCTCTGTTAAAAACTCTGTAGCCAAGAACTACAACATAGGCGGTAGTATACTTAACACTGAAAGTGTGACAAAAGACCTTGGGTCACAGGTGGACAGTGGACACAACTGTGATGATCACATCCCCACAGTAGTCAGGAAATCCTGCTATGTGGCACACCTCATCACAAAATGTGTCTCATGCAGAATAGAAGAGGACATTGTTCCCCACTACTGATCACTCACTAGAACTATAATAGAGTACAACACCACTTTTGCTATGTACCTCACAAGACAACTACAACAACTGGAAAGCCTGCAGCAATACCTCACAAAGAGCATTAGCAGCCTGAAATACATGCCATACACAGACCATCTCAAAATGCTCCATCTGTACTCCCTTGCATATCGCCTACTCAGATGTGTTCACTGCCTAACATACAAAGCTATGTCAAATGCAGACCTGTTGGACATGCTCCACGTAAAACATTCACAATCCCTCTGACCTTTGGACCCAAAACCACGAGTGAAATACAAAAGGAAGGGGCGTACCCATTTACCTTATGGATATCCATACCTTCAGGTTAGTGGCACAGCATGAGGCTTTGGAGACCATGCAAGTGCAACTAACATTGGGAAAAGCTGCTCATCAGATTGTAGCCTGATACAGATCACCTACCTTGTCTCAGGAACCTCACTCAGTATTCCTGAGAACAGTGGAAAATATAAATGTCCTATCAAACACCATTATATGAAGTGATTACAACTACCCAAACCCTTGTGTACAACGTCCTTTGCCCAATGTTTCCTAGAGTTTAAAAACTCTAACACCCTGCAACAGCTGGTCACCATGCCCACTAGAGGTGACACCATACTGGACATGATCATCACCAACATGGGGTACCAGTGTTCCACAACAGAGATAAAACCCTCGCTGGTAATATCAGATCATAAAGTAATCACACTGGACATCCACATCCCGCCGCTCCACCCAGTCAATGAAACCACCGTGAAGACATTTTCAAAAGCAAACTGCACACTTCCCAAGACCATAGTGGAAAGTTCCAAAGCCTTCTTGCTATAAGATAATGGTATACAATCTGCCGAATCATTTACAAGTGCATCCTATGAGCATCTACAGGGATGCATGGATCGGGATATCACAAATAAATCCAAGATGCACTCCTCCAAAAATAAGAAAACAGTCTGGTGGTCATTGCCAATAAATAAGCTAGACAACAGAAGGAGGAAACTAACACCTGATAGAGCCAACTTCACTAAAGGAAAGGCATCACTGATCATTATTAAGAGGAAACAATGATCGCTCATAATATAATTCAAGGACAGTTTCTAAAGAAAAATTGCCAAGGAATGTAAGAATAACAACCACAAAGCCTGCGGTAGCTATACCAGACATGTAGGTGTCAACTTCCAAATATGCTGTCAGCTACTGACAAATGGCAAGAAATACACTGAACCAACTTTCATTGCCCACATCCTGGAGGACAAGTTCAGTGTAAACTTCCCCCCATCACCCCCAAAAGGGATTGTGTCCATCACAGAAGGATGCAGAGCCCCAGACTTCATGGACATGCAGGTAAAGACAGCCCTCTCCAAAGCCAAGAACACAGCATCAATGGGACTGGATGGTGTTCCAGGCTGCGTCTTACACTAGGCCCAAAAGGAACTACATCCTCACCTACATTCACTGCCCAGACTCAATCGTACCACAGGCTATGTACCCAAAGAATGGCATATGCTAACAGTCATCCAGCTCCACAAAGGGTGCCATTGCCCTATATGTCTACTCAGCCTGGTCTACAAAGCTATTGAGCAAATTGTCATGGAACCCATAAACAGAGACATTGGGGACCTCCAGACACTGGACTCTACACAACCTCACCTTGTTAAAGGCAGATCCTGCCTCCTAAATATAGTTGACTTATTTCAAACAGTTACCAAAGACATAGATGGAGGTGAAAGTAGTCCACACAGCCCACCTGGACCTCACTAAGGACTTTTTATACCATTCCCCACTCTGTCATCATGGACACACTTACCAGCTTGAACATTAATAGCTATGTCACAGGATGGGTGGCCAAGTGGCTCACAGATCAAACACACATGTACAGAGTTGCGGGTGCCATGTCCGACTCTAAACCAGTCACAAATGGCATCCCACAGGTCTTGGTTCTGGGACCCCACCTGTTCAGTAGACACTGCTCAGAGGTACAGGCAAGCACGGGAGGAGCATGGCTGAACAGGTTTGCAGATGACTGCTAACTGTGGTCCATAATCGACTCTACGGCTGACACACACATCCTCCAGAAGGGGCTTACATAGACAGATACCTGGTGTCAAAACAATGCCCCAAGCAGAATGCCAAAGAATGCATAGTCATCCCCTTTGGCTAAAACAAAGTGCAAACAAATTACCACATAGGTGGTACTCCAGTATGTACGGAGAAAGTCATGAAGGCCTCGAGGACACAGTTAGATAGTAAACTCTCCTTTGATGATAACATGGCCAAAGTGTTTAGACATTCCTTCTATGTAGCCCACCCAATGTCACCTAATGTAACCCACTTTGTCTAGTCTGATGATGTCACCATCCTACAAATATACCTGTGGAAAGTAGAGCTCTCAGTAATGTGTATAGTGCGTCGTGTAAATGTGTACACCTGTAGTATCATAAACCAGTTAGGTAGGGGTTTGAATCCTGCACTTGACAAGTGTGTGTGCCTGTTTGTATATGATCTCCTTGGAGAGAGCAACCTTTTTGGAGAGTACTCAAACACCTTAAAAGTGGTATACTAATTTTTGTCAGGTCTGATGATGTCACCATCCTACAAATATACCTGTGGAAAAGAGAGCTCACAGTAATGTGTATAGCACATTATCTAAATGTGTACTCCTGTAATATCATAAACAAGTTAGGTAGGGGTTTGAATCCTGCACTTGGCAAGTGTGTGGGTGTGTGATCTCCTTAGACAGGAGCAGCCTTTGTGGAGAGTACTCAAACACCTTAAAAATGATATAATAATCTTTGTCAGGTCTGATGATGTCACCATCCTACAAATATACCTGTGGAAAAGAGAACTCATAGTAATGTATGTAGCATGTTGTGTTAATGCATACTCCTTTAGTATCATAAAGTAGTTAGGTAGGGTTTTGAATCCTGCACTTGGTGAGTGTGTGTGTGTGCTCTGTGTGTGACACTGTTGGTCAATGTGTTGTGGGTTTTGCTTTTACTACTGTATGACATATCAGTATGACAACAGTATGTGCATTGCACATGTGAGGTAGCTGTGTGGCAAATACATATACGTACATGTGACCTCAATTATTGCATGTGTGGGAACCCTGCTTTCTCCAAGAACACATCTGTCATCTTTTCCAGAGTGTGCTGCTGCTTTCCAGACCTTAGGTCACATATGTATGTTTGTGACAAGGCCAGCCATTGCAGTGATCCCTGGCCTAGGTCATCTATGTCACACACACTCATTACAGTTTCTATTGAATTGTGTGAGTGAGGGTCTATGGCCGAGGTATATGTCAGACCTGTTCAAATGCAGTAAAGTCTGTCAATGATGGCTATTCATTATAGGTGTACAACAACCTTTGCGGATATGCATGCAGACCCCTTATTGCTTATGTGATCCACCGAGGGATTTAAAAATACCTTTGGAAATGTGATTATCAAAGAAGAGATGATGTACCACTTGGTTGCATGTACACATCGGTAACTGTTCTTCATGTTGGTGGCTACTACCTATGTGGTACCGTGGGGATACTGTGTTCCGTAAAGGTGGATGACTATGCTTTGGTTGGCTTATAGCTTTACAGCATGGGTTTGACAACAGGGATCTGTCTGTGTGATACCCTTGTGGAGGATGTGTGTGTCATCTGGATAATGCATTATAGGCCACAGTATGCATTACCAGATGTGGACAGACATAGCCCTACTGTTATTGCTTGTACCTAATAGAGCTATATGCCAAACAGGAGTGGTCTCAGTAATGGGTGCAGGTGAATACTATTGGTTACTGGCATAGTATAGTACCTGAAGGATCCAAATGTTACTGTGTGTCCTACATCTGTGTGTCACTTGTCAAGACATCATCTAACCATTGGTTATGGTCAGGCTGTTGAAGTTATGTATACTACCAGAATGCAAAACAATGACAGATAGTAACAGTATCGTCCACAGCACAGTGTCAAACCATGTCATGCACACATGTGTAGTCAAGTTCCAAAATGTGTGTAGTACAATGCATACTGGCCACCAATAGAAACTATGGAGTGTTACTGTGTAATACAGGGCATGTCACCCTGCCCATGTGTCCACTATGCACGTACATGCAGACAGTGCACCTCCACCATGTTCACAAATGTACACCTGCAAATCTGTGCCACACACATCCCACACATACTGTTCACTCTCTAACACATGCTGCCAATACTACACACATCAGCCAAGTGGCACGTGGGCAGACAATACACTATTGGAACTAACCCTGGTGTAAACATTACTACATTGACAATCATAGCTTAAATGCATCATGCCTGCTCAGCTACACATTCAAGCATATCATTACACTCTACTGCTGACAACATGCTAACATTACTATACTGCTATAAAGTCACCCTGTGCATCAGCATCATGGTAGCCTGTTCCTGCATCGATGTTACAGATGACAGGAGGTGGCACAGGTTTCATTATATGCACAGGGTGTGTTGTTGGTTTGCCAGAGGCCTACAGTGAGCTATACAATCGACATGTGTGTGTGTGTGTGTGTGTGTGTGTGTGTGTGTGTGTGTGTGTGTGTGTGTATATGAGGGCCAAGAGTATTGCTATGGGCCAATGTTGATGTAATGGGTGCGGGTATGTATTAGCCCTAGGTGTCTTGTTTATGTGTGTGTGTGTCTGCATGCACACAGTTCCACCATGTGGCTGCCATATATGGGTATTTGTGGGACAGCCACAGACTGTACCTGCCAGGCTCTACAGATCACCGTCTCTGGCCACGGATACGGTACCTGTGCCTGGCAGGGGTGCTACTGACACTATCAGGTACTAAGCCAGACTGGGTACTATCCCCAGAGGTAGATGGATGTACACTGGACCCAGGTCCCTGCTGGGACTGTCCAGAGCCACGTACACGTGGTCTTCTAGGACGGTCTATAGACAGCCCACCCCCAACATTTCTGGGGCTGGTATTGGCACTATGGGAGCAGCTGTGACTTGAGGGACGTCCATGGCAACTGTCAGCTGCCGATGTTGCTGGCATACATCCATGTTGATGACTCAACTGTCCCGCACTGTCCTGACACATGGACATGACATTGCGGAGGACATCTAATGTCTCACCCCAATGTCTATCAGTGACCTCAGTGTAATTACGGATGGCACCTGCTAGGTCATGGATACTGTCAATTACGGTCATGTTATGTGCCCTCTGTGCCCTTAGTCCCTCTCTGGTGTACCGTTCCATATGTGCCTGTGCCTCCATGACAACCTGTAACATGCGTGAGGTTGTAAGACCTTTGGCACGTCTGCCAGTGGCATGATGAGCAGTAGTGCTCCAATGAGAACCCCTGGACATCTGCCTATGTGGTACCCTTCCAGACATCTGGGTATGGCTGCTGTGTCAGGATGCATGTGCCATAGATACCACACTGTCCTGGCCAATGCCGGCTGTACGCTGTCCCTCAGCTAAGGGCATTGGTGATGGATGTATTGGCAGTATGACTGTGTGCATGGATGGGGTGGACACTTGTGTACTGTCGATTGGTGGCCCAATGACAGACCCTGGCAAACATGCCTGTGCCTCAACACACCTATCATCATTATCACTATTATGCTCAGTGACATCAGTTTCCCTGCTGCAGTGAACCAGCCCAAACTCAGCACCAGTGAGAGGAAGACAGGAAACACACTTTACGACCTGTACATGATGTCGGCACACATGCCCACATGAACATATGCACACATGCACACTTGAACACATGCACACATAAACACTTGCACACATGCACACAAGAACACATGCACACATGCACACAAATACACTCCTCGCTAAAACAGACACACACACACACACACACACACACACACACACACACACACACACACACACACACACACCACCAGCAATCCAGAACATACTCAATAGAGTGTGATGGTGGGGTACAGTATCACAAGTCAAACATTTATATCACACATGTCAGCATGCAGGATGTGTGTTGCGCAACAGCATGCAGTGTGAGTGTAGACAGCCCTTGCTAATAACAGTATACATGGCTTTGATGCATGTGTGTTTTTGTTTGGTGATTGGCCTCACCCTGGAACACAATGTGTACATGGACACAACATTGCTGTGCAAGTATTAAACACTCTGCAATGTCCTGTGCACCATCACTCACAGGTATACATACCATGGCTGGATGAGTATCTATGTGTCACATAGATATCCATTTCTGATTAGAGCATCTGTGTCTTTAGCATATAATTGTGGACACAGGTTTAGCACATGCATGCTATGTATACACACAGGATGAGTGGTGCATGTATACCTGATGGAATACCATTGCTCAACATAGCCATTGTACAGTGGTTATGGCGAGAGTAGGACATATTGTGGATATGCCAGTGCCAGCCATGACATGGCATGCTACAACACAACTGTAACATTAAACATCACACATACAAAATGTGTGTCATGTGACCTATACACTCAATAGCATTACAAGACATATGTGTGTCACTTTGTACAAATGGTGATTGCTATGCATATTGTGTATAGGTGCATATGTTTGCACACACACAGCATTGAGGTGCATAGCAATTAATGATATGTGTAGTACTGTGGCCACTGTAACTGGATGGGGTGTAGTACCATGAGCCATCGTCATGAAGCATCATGTGGTCACTCAAGGCTACTAATGTGTGCCAGACCGGCACATAGCATGCTGTACCTGAACTGCAGTACCATGGCTACATTCACAATTTCACAGCCAGTTGTTACATGAGTTTGTAAGGTGCCCAATAGGGGGCATTGTCTAACATGAATGTGTTATGTGTGCTGTGTGGATGACATTTGGGATACTGGAGTGTGACCTTACAGCGGGTGTCTGAATACGCCATGTGTAGCATGTTAACATGTACTGCGTATGACACAGTTGTGTATGTTGTGTGCATATGTATCGACTCTGCCTATCCAATGTCCACTACAGTGTTGCCACAATTGTGCGAGATGCTCTGTGTATTCATGTGTTTGAGGCAGCTACTCACGTTACTGAGATGTGCATAGTCTCACAGCAAACATGCGCAGCATGCATTATGCGCAGATGTGTGACGTGTACATAGCCTACACCTCACCTATGACATGCACATTTAATTAGCAATATTAAATGTAGAACACACTCACCAGCATGGGTCTGCTGCCTTTATGTCACACCAGAGGGACCTACAAGGATATGAGACAGTTTGTCAGTGGCAACAACTGTGGCATTGCTACTGTGTGTTTGCAATTTTATAGTAGTACAACGATTGACAGTCATAGGCCTGCATATTATATTCCTAATTATTAGTATTCCACAACACTAGGCACCACATCCTCTAACTACACAGTGCACATCTCACATAAGCATGATCTACCAATAGAGGTAACAGTAGTGTATAGCTATGCCATGTTACCTGCACGCTCCATGTCAACTTGCTGGGTGGCTCCAGCCTCCATGATGATACATGTTAGTTGTTGTTTTTAGCAAGGAGCCACCTGGCTCAGGAGCAGCTCCTCTACTCTGGTGAGGGGGGGGGTGGATGGCTACTCCACCACCTGTGGCAAGCTGTTGTCTATGGATATCAGACGCACGCTGCCGGACATGTCTAATTAAATCACTGCAGTGGCGTACCTGCTCATATGTCCGGTTATGCATGTCTATGTTATTTACCCTACGGACAAGATCTTGCCACAGTGCAGTCAGCTCATGCTGGTCCTGGCTGGTTCTTGAGAACAGCAGGGCGTAGTGTTGAACAAAAGTGGCTATAATCAGTTTCTCTGCTGGGCTATATGAGGGATTACGATGGTGGGCCATGACCCTGGAAGACAATGAAACAATATGTGTGAGCAAGTCATGTGGCAAACAACATTCTAAGGTACAGATATCAATTAACTGCCATATATAGCAACCTATTGGCTGTCAGAGGATACACAATTTCTTTTTTTTTATTTATAATTTGTCAAATATTACATGAAATCAAAAACGAAAATGATATATATACAATTGTAAAACCTATAAACTTTAAAAACATTATATAACTATATACATTGGTGTCTGTTAAGAAGAAAACCATAAATAAGTTTAAGGTATAACCTGAAGTATGATATATAAGTTCATATATCTTTGCCAATTTTCTCAATTATTTCTAGTACTTTCATCCAAGAGTTGTATAAAGTTGTAAGTCTGGTAGTTCTGTTCTTCAGAGAAGATATTTCCATTTGTCTAACTGTTCTAACTACATTTTTAAATTCATTAAATGTAGGAGGAGTCTCACTTTTCCAGTGAATGGTGATGATTTTGCGAGCTGCTGCCATTAAGTCCATAAGATTTGAAAATCTTTTTTGGCACATAATCCGGAACAGGAGAGTTGAATAAAATCATAGATTTTGATAATTGATAATTATCATTAAAAACAGTTTGAAAAAAATAATTAATATTATTCCAATACAAAGTAAGACACTTACATTAATAAAAAATATGTTGCCAGTCTGTTCTTATTTTAGTCTGACATCTCCAACATAGATCTTCACTTGCATACATCTTAGATAATGTATGTGGTGTATAAAAACTTCTATTCAAATATCTCCATGTGAATAACTGCAAGTTTATTGATAATGATGACTTCTTGGAAGATTTTAAGATAATTATTTTTTTTCCTTTTCATTAGGAGGGTGAATTATTTATCTGTGTATAATAATTCCAGTATGTGTCTATTTGGTATATTTTTGTTGCTTTAATTATTTTGTAAATGTTAGATAGATATCCAGCACCTTGATAAGGTTGATTATTAATTATAATAATGTAATCAATAAATTTTGGGACAGTATGTCTAACTGTATCTTGCATTTGTCCAATTCTGTTTATAAGATATTGTCTTAAATTTTGCAAAAGTAGCCATGAGTCATTATTTATATTATATTTTCTGGTTATCTGATCTTTAGTTAATATTTTCTCTTGTTCTACCAGCTGATGCCAGTAGCTTATTGAGCCTATCTTGAGCATATTCATTTTCTGAATTTGGTATGTATCAAGGATAGTGGGTGTGAAGGCTATAGGAAAGATCAGAAAGAACCATGAATTAATATTTGGGACTTTGTTTATGAACAATTTAAACATTGTTAGTGTGATGTTCATATATTTGGATGGCAGTTTATTATTTTAATTTTTGCCTTCTAGATAATCTTTTAACATCCAAACTAAAGGAAATGGTATTATAGTTAAATGATCTGATCTGTTGTTATGACTAAGTTCAGTATAGACCTGTCCATGTAATTGTTTCCATATAGGTTTGTAGTGAGCATTTAACCATAAGGTTATATTTTTAACAACAGAGGACATAATATATATCTCAATATCAGGTAAATTAATTCCTCCATCTTCCCAGTTTGGTAAATGTTTGTCTAAAGCAATTTGAGGTTTGTTTGGGAACCGTAAACATTTTAATATTAGTTTATTATATCTCTGAGTGATATACTTGGGAGGTGGCAGTGAAAAACTTTGCATTAGATATACTACTTTAGGAAAAATAATTGATTTAATGAGGTATAATCTGTCTCCCATTGTAAACATATATTTGTTCCAGGTAGATATCGCTTGCACTATTTTATCTAGTGTTTTATTATAATTATATATAAGTTAGTCAGTTAAGTCATCAAGTAGATCTATGCCTAAATATACTGTTTTATTTTCCTCTGCTACGTATTTGGAATATTTTTTGTTTATATGTTTCTTTTTAGTATTACATGACATAATTTTTGTTTTGTTTTCATTGAACAGTAAAAAAATAGCTTGAAAATTATTTATTTCTTTAAACAAAGCTTGTAAAGATGCATTAGTGTCTGATAGGGTAAGAAGTATATCCTCTGCAAATAATTGTAATTTAAGAGATAAAGTTTTGTTGATGCAGATGCCTTTAATATTACTATTTGATCTTATCTGATTTGCAAATGGTTCTATAAGTAATGCAAATAATAGTGGTGATAGGGGACAGCCTTGTTTACTTCCTTTTTTGATTGGTATGGGACCAGATCTATATGAACCTAATTTAACATATGCTATGGAGTCTTTATATAGTGACTGAATAAGGGCGATAAAAGATGTAGGAAAATTATACTCTTTTAGGACTCGTGTAAGGAAATTCTAGTTATCAGAATCAAATGTTTTATTAATATCTAAGGATATTACATTTAAATACAAGTTTGCATGTTTACTATAATCTATCAATGACAAAATTCTTTTAAGATTATCATATGTATTTCTTCCTTTGATAAATCCTGCCTGGTCATCATGTACTAGCATGGGAAGAAAGTGTTTAATTCTGTCAGCATATATTGCCATGAACATTTTATAATCAATGTTTAATAAGGATATTGGTCTATAAGACGAACATTATTTCTCATCTTTGACTGATTTAATTATTGGTGATATCAATGAATATTTCCATGAAGGTGGTATAATTATATTTTGATTAACTATGGAATATACTTTTAAGAGTAAAGATATAGCTTGATTAGGTATTACTTTATAAATTTCTGATATTATATTATCAGGACCATGTGCTTTATTTAATTTAAGATTTTTAATCTGTGATTTTAGTTCTGTCATAGTAATTGGTTTGCTTATAGTGTCAATTTGCTCCTTTGTTAATCCACTAAGAATTTTGTTTTTAAGATAATTTTTTATATCTTTGTCAGGTTTTTCATGAATGCTTGAAATGTTATCATAGTTGTATTGTAATCTAATATACTATTTAGATCTGTGACTTTTTTTTTTGTATTAGGGATATATAATTCTTTTATTTGCTTAGATTTTATTATGTTTTGTTCTATTAGCTAGTTGCATCTGATGTGCTGGATTTGTTGAATAAGAATTTTATTTTATTTTTTCTAGGTTAATCATTGTCTTGTGATGTAAAATTTCTGCATATTTGTTGTTAATTTGTAGTAATTCCTGAATTAAATCTTTATTTCCTTCTTGAATTTCTAGTTTTAATTTATCGGCTTTCTTTTGTAATTCTAGCATGTCTTTATACCATATATTTTCTTTTATTAATATACTAGGATAGTACTTTTCCATATATATATATATGCTTTTAAGGAGTCCCAGATATATATTTCTGAAATGTTCTCTGTGGTATTTAGTTCAAGGAAAGTTTTTATTTCACCTTCCAAAAATTCTTTAAAGTCTGTTAATTTTGTAACATATGAAGGTATTCTTGTTATGGGATTATTATTTATATGCATAAGCTCCATTTCAAAAACCAGAGCATTATGATCTGATAATGGACAGTTTATTGTTTTGACATTACTTATTTTTGTTACTAGATCATTGAATATGTATATCCTGTCAATTCTGGAACTAGCCTTATATCTATGTGAGTAAAAAGTGTAAATTAATGAGCCTGTGTCAGCAAATTCCTTTATATCTTTTATGGAGATTGCGTCTGTAAACTTCAAAAATGTCTTAGATATAGGTAACTTTCTTCTTTTACTTTTTGAATCTGTATCTTTGTCATCTATTATACAGTTGTAGTCTCCTGCCATTATTAGACTACCTTTAGTTAAATGTAATATTTCTTCAATATGATGTTTTACTGTTCCTACGCCAAGTCCTGGTATCCAATACAGGTTAAATAAAGTTTACATTTTCCTATTTAACTCTATATTTACCAAGCAAAACATACCAGGTGTGTCTTGATAAGTGTTAATTATTCTAGGAGAAATAATTGTATTATGCATTAATATGGCTACTCCTCTCTTCTTTTGTTTGTATTGAGAATTTACTAATACTGTGTAGTTATTAATATTGAGATTGTTTATATCTTTATCTAATAGATGCGTCTCCTGAAGAAATACTATTTGTGGATTGTGTAGATTTATGTATTTATATAGACTTCTCCTTTAGATGTTATTATTTAATCCATTAACATTTATAGATAGATATTTCATGTGCTGGTTTATGATTTATTTGTATAACAGTTGATATACATAGATTTAACTCTTGGTTTCCATTATATGTATAATTTACACTATTGTTTACATAGAAGATCTGCTTATCTTCTGTAGACACCAAAACAGTATAAGAAAACAAACTTCTAATTTAACTAATTCTAATTTATTACACCTTTTCCTATCTCCATGAGGTAATATACCTCTTTGCATGAGTAACACAAGTACCCACACAAACCTTCTAAATCTGTGACTAATGTTTAAACTAATCTCTCTTAACCTCATGCTTAGTATGTCACTATTTACATATATTAACGAGTTAATATGATCAGCTAATAGACAATTATATGCAAATTCATGTGAAAGCAATAATATTTATACATCAATAACCTGCTTATACTTGTTAAATCTTACTTGCAGAGTTTCTTATAATCAGAGTTACAAAAGCAATTTTCCAATTACATTTAACAAAATTTGTTTCATCTTAGTACAACAATTCACATATCAATCCAACATGACACATTTGCTTTAATTCACATTGCAAAGACTCCAATACCTTGTTAATTAGTTTTTTTCGTTAAATTTTCATAATACCTATGTTCTTTTTAGATTGTAGTTTCATTATACTCGCAATTTGTTTAGGGTAATTTTCCACCTGTAGAGTCTCTATCATGTAATATCAGTGCTATAAGAATATTATTTATTCTATAGTTGTGCGAATATTTCCCATTTTCTTCCTCACTCTTTATAAAATAATTAGATTTATTATTCTTTAATTTTTGAGAAAGTAGTTTTCCAAGCCATATTCCAGAACTCTTTACTACAATTGTGTCAGCTTATATGACAATGAATGTACATATATATAAATATATATACATAAACTTATATATAATAGTCTTTACATATTTTAAGATTCAAAATACTGAAGTAAAACATAGTGGAGAGATAGGTTCCCGACCCACAGACTGGCCAGACTCCAGAAAAGAACCCCGATGACTGGACGGGAGAGAGGAAAATCACCCTGGGGATCATAACGGTCACCCTGGCAAACAGGTGTCCAGGTAAGCAAGCAATATGGAAAGAAATAGCCAGAGAACTGCAATGACTAGACTTATACAAGCCCCAGGGTCGATATTCTTGTAGTAATCTATGAACCCACACAGCTATTCTAGTATTAGAAATTTTTAATATTAACGTATATAACTATGTATAGAGTATTGCCTTTCTTTATATCTAACAATATTTAACTTTTTTCTGACAATAACTATGCGTAGGTTGCTATTTCTGTTAGTATATAAAGAACATATTAGAAAATTTGTTTGGTGTCTGTTTACTAAATCTAATCATATTTTATTTTATTTAGTTTAGGTGTATTAAATGTTTAGTAATAATAAGTAACACTAAAGGGTCGACATGTAGCTTTGTAATTCAGGTGCACTAGCACTTTAAAGAGTGCTCGTTTTGGGATTTACTTCCTTGTCCAGGAATGCTGCAATTACGTTTTATTCAAAGGACGTTATACGCAAGCATGAAGTGCTCACAATGAGACATAAGATATTTGGGTGTTGCTTGCATGTGTATTTAAGGCTACTGCCTCGTGGACGGGGCGGGAAAAGTAGTGAAGATTTTTCTTGATTTTCGAGGCATCACTCGTGGTAATATTTATTTCTGCATATATTTATCTGTATTATATGCAAGACATTCCTATGTTATATGTGAGACATACGACATGACACCTGCTAGTAAAACAAACAGGACTAAATGCTTTACTTCTTATAAAAGATTCAATATGACATTCTAGTGGTGTAGAATAATTTACTGTAATAGCATGCAAGGGTTTAAACTCTTAACTAACTATAACCATCCAGCACAACTCAATCATCTTCTATATACAGATTATTTTCCTTCTTCTAGTCAAAGAGTTTTAAGATGTGCTTGTTTTGAGATTTACTTCCTTGCCTAATGATATTGCATTTACATATTATTTAAAGGGCGTCATAGACAATCACAAAGTGGTTACAGTGAAAATTACAACCTTTATATATTACTTGTATGCATATTTGAGATTGCTGTCTCGTGAACAGAGCAGGAAAAGTAGTGAAGATTTTTCTTATCTTTCAAAGTATCGTTCATGAAAATATTTTTCTACTGCATAGCTACAACACAGTTCAAGCATCTTCAATAAACACAACATTATCCCCCCTTCCAGTAAGGAAGCTTTATATATATATATATATATATATATATATATATATATATATATATATATATACGTTGAAAACACAATAAGAGTCCATGAGGTGTACTGGGATGCTATGACATCATAATCCATACAACCAGACATGCGTACACCCAAGCTGTCTTTCTATCTCAGTAAATCAAATCATTATGACAGCATTAATGGATTAAGCACTTTAACTATGCAACTCATTTAACATAAATATATCATTTATCAAAAAATACATTTGTCCCACTCCCCTCCCTGCCCCGATCGGAAAACTTAGATTATACATATTATATGAATGGTGCATTCAAAGATTTTATAACAAATTGCTAGTTTAGTTAAATATATGGTGAAATGGTTATATATGGTTAAACCAGATATCCATTTGCATATATCTTGAACATATTGCTATATATATTTTGTTTGTTGATGACTAAATCAGAGACATAGAGAAAGAAAAACATTGTTATCAAGTTTCAAATATGTTTGGATAGACCTAAATGATAATGTTAATTTACCCAGTTTATATTTATTCTAGATTTTAAGTGAGATAAAATAAATAGAAACTATACCTGATATATTACTGTGATTAATGACTGGAAGATTTCTTGTTAGTTTTTGCGACAATGTTTAAAGTTTTGTGGTACATGTAACATATAAGTTATTTGTCCTTTAGTTTTTTTTTTCTTCTTTTCAACAGTCTTACAGTTGTTTACTCCTGCATTTCTTTTTGGTGTACTATTTGTCCAATCCATAGATTCTTCCTGTGTTAAAATGTTGTTTGTAGTGAGAAATTTTATTGCTGAATCCACTGTTTCAAATATTTTTATTCCCACTGGAAGGAATATACGAAGTCTTGCTGGAAACAAAAGATGGGTCCTCAGTTGTTTCTTTTTCAAGATTTTTATTATTAGCATGAATTTTTTTTTTTTAAAACCACTTTTGTAGAGTAATCATTGTCAAATCTAATTAACGCATCATTATATTTAATGGGTGAGTTAGTCCAAGCATTTTTGAGGAAGAGTTCCTTGTCTTGTGTGGAGAAAAGTTTAACAATTATTGATCTTGGTTTGTTTTTGATTAAAGATGCATTTCCTGAAGTTGATAATGACCTGTGTGCACGTTCTATTCCAAAAGAAAGGGCTTCTGATAATTTTAATACATTTGGGATCCAGGTAGTAAGAAAGTTTATTATATTATCCCCTTCTGCTTTTTCTGGCAGACCATATATTCGGATATTATTTCTTCTCATTCTGTTTTCCATGTCATCTATTTTCCCCAGAAGATGTGTATTTTGTTGCAGTAAAAATTCAGTTTGTTCTTCTTGCAGGAGTCTGGAATCTATGTCATTTAAGGACTGTTCAATGACAGAAATTTGACCTTTCTGTTGTGTGAACATTTCCTGAAGTTGTTCAAGTTGTTGAGTGCATTTTTCTTTAAAAGAGTCCAGTTTATTATCCATCTTATCTATTTTAGTTGTCAACTCTTGAATATTTAAAATAAGTGAATGTAACTCCTTTTTGAATGTTGGGTCCTAAGGTGGATTCCTGAGATGGCTCATTCTGAGGAGCTGATGCTGCTGTCGATTTTCTAGTAATTAATTTGACAGGAATTTTCCAATGAAAGTTGATAAAAATTGTTCTGATGATGTCTCTGGGTATTAGAAAGTGGTTAGTAGCAAAAATATCTTCTTATTCTTGTTTTTTTCTCAAAATTCCTGTCAGAAATATTATTGAGGAAAGAGAGCTGTGAGAAAGTGCTTTTACCAGGTTGCCATCTTGGCCACACCCCCAGGATACACACTTTCAATACCACATATAAGTGCTCAACCCACAACTGCCTGACAGTGCCTGGTACACTCTATATATCAAACCATGCTTTGCACAGCAACAAAGATAAACCAGTATGTAAGACCATACAACAGAACATGACACACTGTATGTGACACAATGCACCACCTAGCCACAGGGGGTATATATCAAGCTAATGCATAAAGAAACATGTAATCCACTGCAATGATTGTAAAGTCCAGTTACAGTATTACCAGTATACCACACTAGTCATTGATGGCAACCCCCTGCCTAACATATGTGCATATTCGTTAATATAGGTGGCATACTGCTGTACTAGACTATACATGTTGCTAGATACGCACCTATATCCTGTAACACACATATGACCGAGGCCATGGTACAGTCCCACACACACATCAGACATACATACCAGACACAAAGGTATGGCAACCCAGAAGACCTTTACCTATGTTCCATACAGTACTGTGTGTCAGTAGTTACAAAACCGTATGCCTGAGGTATGTCATCTGTGAGGACTACGGGGAACACACAAAACAGTGGTTCCAAGAAATGTGGACATACACCATACTGTGCTGTTTAGCCATACAGCTTCAGGTAGTACTACAGTTCATACAGGGGTTGGATTCACCAGCAGTAACACCCAATAAGCATACATGTACTGCTGTAGCCTACAACGGGACACCCCAGTCGACACCAAGGGACTACGTCATACCGTATGGCATACTGCTTTTTCTGCCTAGCAACAGCATATACATCTTTTGCTGGGATCACAGCTAGGACACATAATACCATAACAGAAACAGTTTCTCACTTAGCTATCACACATATACAGAACTCTGACACATTCACCAGCACATTCACCATCACACTCAGTCAACCTCACATAGCAATTATTGCAACAAGTACATGTGGGTGTGCATCAGTTCATAGGTAGGTTATAGGCTATTGGCCCTAGGGCCTATGGATGTCTAGCCATATGCTACCCTGGCCTTTGACACACAGGTAATTTCATTTCACGTGGCCCTGTCAAGCAGAGCCACAGAGGTAATTCCCGGGGTGTATTTCCTATCTCCTATACAATCATCAGGATTATTTATGATGACTGCTAATTAGGAGCTTTGTTTGCTATTGATAGGTGGTTTGTTCCAGAGTATATGATGTCTCTGAGATAGGAATCTATCCCTCCAGCATGTGCTGTTTATTGAGGTGGCAAGGTTTAGGTCCCTAGAGCGTGTAGCTCACAGGGATTGTGATTTGTTTACATGGAGCATGTCCAACAGCTCTGGGTTTGACATAGCTTTGTATGTTAGGCAGAGGTCACCTCTGGGTAGGCGGTATGCGACACAGTCTAGCTATGGTCTTGTGAGACAGTCTGCATAGGGCATCTGTTTGAGGCCGGTATTACTCTTTGTGAGGTATGTCTGTGTCCTTTCCAGTTGCTGTAGATGTCTTGTGAGGTACATATCACATGGGGCATTGTACTCTATAATGGGTTTTATGTGTGTGGAGTAGAGGGGAACACTGACCTATATTTCCCTGGATGACACACCTTTCGTGATGACGTGTGCCACGTAGACAGATTACATGACTAGTGTGGCACTGTGATTATCAAAGGGGAGACTACTGTCCACCTGTGTCCCTTGGTCTCTTATCACACCTTCGGTGTTAAGTAGACTACCACCTATGTGGTAGTTAATGGGTACTGAGTTTTTGCAAGGAGGGATGCCAATGCAGTGTCAACATTGAGCTTGAGTCCATGGCTTTGTCACCAGGCATCTGTTGCAGTAAATATGACCCTGTCTCTCTCTCTCTCTCTCTCTCTATATATATATATATATATATATATATATATATATATATATATATATATATATATATATATATATATATATATATATATATATATATATATATATATATATATATATATATATATATGTATATATATATATATATATATATATATATATATATTTATATATATATACATATATATATATATATACACACACACACACACACATACATATAAACATCCATTGGTGTACATTTAGATAAACATATAGGCACATATACAGGCCACCTTTCATGGTGGGAATAGCAAGTATGCGAAGGTTGTAAGGTATACAGTTATGTCATAATATTGCACAGTGTTGTGCAGAATGCATTGAAGGTGTTCTCAGCCCATGTAGCTTTAGCAGGCCTCACTGTCTGCAACACTGCAAACCTGATGAATCATACCCACAGCATTTAACCACCACATGTCATATACCAGCACTGTATGCTGTCTAGTTTGCCACACACTACAACCTACATAGAAATATGCACATAACAACCTTCAACAACATATATATGTCCACCTTTCACAAACAGTTGCAGTATGTCCCTTGCTCTATTCTATGCACATGTACAGATGCTAATATATCTGATACAGACAGATCTTTCCATATGTGCGTGCCATACACACACAAGGAACACACTGTTGTAAGTCCGTGTACCTCACGGCTGACCTGTTGGGCCTTGCTGCAACATGAACAGACAGGTGTCATGTGAGCACACAGTAATATTAGAGGGTGTATATATAGCTGCAAATGCTAGATTAGCATACTAGCCTGGTACAGCTGTTGCCAATGCTAAGCTACACGTTAATATGACTATCATGCATTTGTTACTCTGTCACATCCATGTTTATATAACTGTATGCGCTACTCCCCCAAGCAGACATTGTACACACATAGGTTCATAGGTTCATACTAGGCTATCTGCCCGAGGGCATTTACAAGCCTAGCCCATCGTTTTGTGGCTTACGCCACCCCTGTAGTATGGGGAACTATACCCATTATTTTGCTGTGCCTCTGTTGAGCAGTGACACTGAGGTAATCCCTGGGGTATATCTGCAATCTCCCATCCATTGGTCAAGATTTCTCTTGAACAAGGCCAGCGAGGTGCTCTGCCTCACATGTACCAGGATTTTGTTCCACAGCATAGGGAGTCTTTGGGTGATGAATCTATCCCTCCAGCACGTCCTATTAATAGCCGTGTCGAGGTTTAAGTCTCCCCTTGTGGCTCTGATGGATCTAGATTTTTGAGGTGAAGCATATTCATCAAATCAGGGTTTGAGAAGGCCTTGTATGGTAGGCAAAGGTCACCTCTGAGCAGCGGTGGCGACTGAATAGAGCTGGAGTTCTTTCAGTCGGGCAGCATAGGACATATTTTTGAGACCCTTTATCCTTTTGGTGAGGAACTTTTGTGGCCTCTCCAGCTGCTGCAAGTGTCGGGTCAGATACATTCGAATGGGGCATTGTACTCAATCATTGGTCTGATGAGTGATGAGTAAAGGGAGACTATGACCTCCTTGATCTAGATGAGAATCCCTTCATGATAAGGTGGGCAATGTAGAAGGTCTTCCTAACTACTTTAGCTACATGGGTGTCAAATGACAGACTACTATCAACCTGGGTCCCCAGGTCCCTGATAACTTCTTCTGTGCTCAGTGGATTGCCACCTATTTGGTAGCTAGGGGTAACCTTGTTTTTCCCGAAGGGTATGACTATGCATTTTTTCGCATTTAACTTTAGGCCGTGGCTCTGGCACCAGTTATCTGTTCTGTGAGACCCTTCTGAAGGATATCTGTGTCAGATGTGTTTTCTACTATGGCGCCAGTTTGCAGTCATCTGCAAACTTTGTCAGCCATAACCCTCCTGTGTTTGCTTTTACTTCGGAAAAGTAGATGCCAAACAAGAGTGGGCCCAGGACTGAGCCCTGTGGGACACCACTTGTGACAGGCTTTGAGTCTGACATGGCGCCAGCAACTCTGACCCTGTGGGTTCTGTCACTCAGCCAGTTTGCAACCCATCTTGTGATGTATGGGTTAACATTTAAGCTGATGAGTTTTTCAATGATACCCGAGTGGGGTATTGTATCAAAGGCCTTAGCCAGATCGAGGTAGGCTGTATGGACTGCCTTTCCCTCATCAATGGCTTTGGTGACTGTTTCAAAAAGTCAACCAAGTTTAAAAGGCATGATCTGCCTTTGACAAAGCCAAACTGGGTTGGATCCAAAGTCTGCAAATTCCCTATGTCTTTATTTATGAGGTCCATTATGATCCTCTCCATGGCTTTGCAGATAAGGCTTGTCAAGCTAATGGGCGGTAATTTCCAGGGTCGGTGGAGGCACCGCCTTTGTGAAGTGGGACCACAGTTGCAGTGCGCCACTCCTGGGTACGTATCCAGAGGTAAGACTTTGATTAAACAGCTGTCCTAGCTGTGGGTTTAATTCCTCATTGAGTTCGTGGAGCACACAGCCGGGGACACCATCAGGTCCCATGGATGCTGTCTTTTTGCTTTGGAGAGACCAGTTCCAACTTGGGCGCCGGAGATGTTTGGAGGGCTGAAATCGTTTGGTATATATATCTCTCCTTTTGGGGAGGAGGGAGAAGTTTGCACTGAACCTGTCAGCCAGTATGTTGGCAATGTCTGTAGGATCAGTAATCTTCACATCCTTTTGAACTAGTTCTGAGCATATCTGGGAGTTTCCTCCTAGGTTTCTAACATAGCTAAAGAAGGCCTTATGATTGTCTTTTGAGTCTTTAGCTATTTTTCTCTCGAAATTTGCTTTGGATGATTTTATGAGAGCTCTTAGTTTTTTACTTATAGTGATCAAGGGTGTCTTACCTTTTAAGGATTTTGATCTATCTTGTAGTAGCTTCCTCCTTTTGTTGTAGAGTTTATTTATGGCTGGGGTCCACCAGACTGGACACTTGCCTTTGGTACAAAGAGTCTTTGTTTTGCTTGGGATTGCCTTATCCATGCAGTCCTGCAGGTGCTGGTAGAAGGCATTTGTAAGTGATTCAGCGGCTTGAGTACTGTTTTCCGCGCTCGGGGCCTTAAAGGAGACCACACTAGTCTTTAGAAGTGTGAAGTCGGCTTTTGAGAAGTTCTTTACTGTGGTCTTTTTATTTCAGGTGGGGTGGGATGAGGACCTCCAGCGAGATTAGTTTGTGATCTGATCTCACCAGTGAGGGGTATACTTCGGTGTTGAACATTGTGCTCCCATGTTCGTGATGATGAGATCAAGTATGTTATCTCCTCTTGTGGGGATGGTGACTAGTTGTTCCATGGCATTTGAGTTTATGAATTCCAGGAACTTTTGGGCTAGGGTGTTTGGGCTTGAGTAGTGTTCCCAGTCTATATTAGGGTAATTGAAGTCACCTAGTATGATGGTGTTTGGTGATACATTTATCCCCTCTAGTGTTTTCAGGAAGGCCATGTGAGGTTCCTGAGTTTGTGAGGGTGGCCTGTAACATGCTACAATTTGCAGAGCAGTCTTGCCTATGGTTAATTGCACCTGGATGGTCTCCGATGCATCATGCATTGCCACCAGTCTTGAGGTGTGGGTGTCCTTGATGAATATGGATACCCCCCTCCTTTCTTGGTATTGTCCGGATTTTGGGGCCGGAACGCATGATATGAGGTAAAGCCTGATAGCGCTGGGGTGCTCTCAGGAGCCTTGAACCAGGTTTCTGTCACAGCACAGACATCGATGTTCTCCATACTGAGAAGGGCCTCGAGTGCGTGCATTTTGAGATTTAGACTTCTGGCATTGAGCAGCATTACCCTTAGTACAGAACACAGATAACATGGATCAGATGTTTGACATTTAATGCTAAACTACATATGTCACAGTCATATCCCACTGCACGCAGCTACACACTGATTTCTCCATGGCAGTAGTTATGGAGGGCATCTGTGCATAGATACATACTGCTGCCACATATGGATGATTCAACCTATGTAGAGTACTCTTCAAAAACATCTACTACATGCCAGTAAATACATATCTGTTACATACCTTTCCTTTGTATGTGTTTGTAGTAGTCAATTCCGTATGTTTTGTAAACTTTTTTTTTATATCTTATATTTTTTCAATATATTTTTTTTATCTTTTTTTCAGTATATTTTTTATTTTTCAATATATTTTCTTTTATATCTTTTTTTTTCTGTTGCTGTTGTCTGTGTCTCTCTGTGTTGCTCTCTCTCTCTCTCTCTCTCTCTCTCTCTCTCTCTCCATACCTGCAATGAAATGATTGCATGTGTGGACAGCAAGTACAGCCTGCTTTTATAGGTATCTGCACATGTGCATGTGATGGCCTCTCCACCAACTGTTGGCCACCATTTGGCAATTGCATGCAGCCTGCTGTGTGGTACTTGCAGTACTCACTGTCATAGCAACCAAATGCTATCAATTGCTAAGTCAGGTAGGCGTAGCCCATTCAGTTTTCCAAAGTGGGGACCATGCTTGTTTGCTGTGGACACCGTTGTGTAATTCAGAAGGTTGGTATACTTCTTGTATCTGATGCTAGGGGTGTAGCCAGTGATTTGAATGTTGTACTCAGACCTGAATGTTGCCACTTCCAGTACACAGTTGTCAGTGTAGAATTGTATTCACCCCTGCAAATGCTAACACAAGATACATGGGAGTAAGTAGTTTATTTTCTACTTATACAATTAGCTGCCATACATACACAGTTATTGAGATGTTTTCATTTGGCACAGGAACTGTTTGTGAACTGCTATACTGTGGATATTAATGTACTCACTTCTGCACAGTTTGTGTTTTTTTTTTTTTTGACATTAGCACAGGATGCTCATGAAAACTGGACAATTCCAGTACTGAGTATGCCTACCTACATCCTTGCTGGACCTTGAACACCCAGGTATTTTGTACATTTGGGTGGGGATTGTCCTGCTATGATACTGTGTGAGGGTTGTAACGTGCTGCTGTAACATTATTTACTGCTAAAATGGCTGGTTCTGTTCTCACAGTCATGTAATGCAATTCCACATTAACTGCTGGTAAAGTTCCACAGAACAGGTTTTGTGTTATGGCATTCCTATCTTTCCTTTACATTCACTCATTCTGATGCATGATATATATATTCCAGCAACAACCTGCAATATATCTACTGTGGCTTAGTGGTACTTCATGCAATCTAGGGTGTCCAAGGCCCGGGGTTTGAGACTGACAGTGGTGTTTTATTTTTCTGCTGAACAGAACAAGGCCCCTCACATGCAGGGTGACTAAGGCACTTTTAAGCAGTTGTAAGCGGGTTTGCGTGGGTTTGTGCGAAGCTTAGCAATACTTAGCTAAGCAGACACAAGCACACACTTGCGCAAACCCGCTAACTACTGCTTAAATGTGCTTACTCCCCCTAACCCCTGCGCTCATTTCTTTGAAAGAAAAGAAAATAGGGAGATAGGAAAGTGGTGAAAAAGGGGCACAAAGAGGGAAAGACAGTAGGGAAAACAGCTTGGGATGTGCAGGATGGTTGTAGGGAAGGTCTATAGCTGCCCATTTCTTTAACAGCAACAGCTGTGCGTATACTAGTAATTTGGAGGAAAATTTGAAACCTTCCACCCCTGAGAGATGGGTGAGGACAATGAAGTATGTTGTACTGCCAATTAAATTTCAGTTTATGTGTCCAGCGGACATGTGTGCAAAATGGACAGCTATGTATGGGGCGTAATTTTTTTGTGGGAGCAGATTGCCCATTTTTTTTTTCAGGTGAGAGTGGAATGTGGGGTAGGGGAAGTAGGTATATTTTGGAAGGTAGGTTGGGGAGGTAAACAGACAAGATAAACAAGATGCATACAGGGGCGGAATATGACACATGGTGTGGGTGAACACCATTGATGGGGAAGGATGTTTGGAATTTGCAAGCCCATGAGCCCACAGATGGCAACAGTGGAACTGAGATCCCCACCCATAGGCAGTCAGCACTGCACCTTCACAGCCCAGGGTGGCTGTTCTGGGGCCTGCATAGCAGGGCCAGGCTCACCCATGAGTCGCACCACTCTTGCCTCGAGCTGGCATAGAGGATCGGCGACTGAATGCTCAATCTCCCTACGCACCACAGCCCGGACTGTTGGGAGTGTGATAGCTGGCCCTCCTCCAGCCACGCTTGCATGGGGGGGATGAGCCCCATCCCGTGCAGCACTTCCACCTGAAGGTGGCACAGGAACAATGGAGGAGGAGGTCCCAGGCTGGGCACCAGACCTGCTGGTGCCAGGTGCCATCGCCAGCTGAGGTGGGACAGGTGGGTTCGCTGGGACCAGCCTTCCCATACGTTCCATGTTTAGGAGGATTTAACGACAATATGGGTTGGTAATAGCCAACAGCATTCTGATTTAGTTATAACAGCATACAGTAGTATTCCCATTAACCCAACACACCAGAGTACCAACAGTTGAACAGCAAGCATAACACATGCATATATAGAACAACAGTGGACATTCCAACAGCATGCAGGATTGATTGGTGGCGACAAGCCACCAAGATTGTGGTATGTGAAAAGGGCACATGCATCAAAGTAAATGCAGATATGTATAAACCAATAGGACATGTGTCCCAACAAATGTTATGAGATTAGACATACCCATTGAGGTGTGGAATTGCATTGTTTATGCACATACAGTAGGGTGTAAAAAGATACCTCCATTAACAACTTATATATACTTATAGTTTACACTACATTCCTATTGACTGCAGTTATATATCCCCTACATGTATTATTACACTAGGCAATGTATGTTAAATTGTGAAATGGGTTTGGCTAGTTCTTGATATACCTGACCTGTATCTGACATACAAACTGTCCAGGATGCAGATGTTATTGCTACATATTTATATATTTCATTTATATTAATATAGCTACATATCTGGATGTGTTCAGGTGACATTATCAGGTATATTTTAACAGACCCTACATTTCTAGCAGCACACTGACATTTCTGGGAAACACAATAACAAGCTACTCATGTGCCAGATTAACCTGCATATGCAGGCCATGAACCGACAGTTGAGGGCTGTATATATGCTTAACAGCTACTGGCACTCCCTTCATCCACTTTATATGGGCCTACCCATGTGTGGGTTAACTTCGCTTAATAAAACAGTACTATTTCTATAATGCAAGGGTACAACAACATATCGAAGAAAGTGACACAGACACACTCCAGGAATTTTACCTTTATTAATTACATTACACACTTTTCTAGTGGCTCCCTCATTTATTTGATACATCAGCGCATGCAGAGGACTTTTATTAAAGAAGTATTATACCTTTGTTAATGGGTTACAACACCTTTTCACGCTGTCTCACTTATTTTATATAACAGTACATGCAGAGAAGTTATTCAAGACTTACTATACCTTTATTAATGGGCTACAACACTCTTTTTCAGGCTCTCTCACTTCTTTTATATGACAAAACATGCAGAATAATTACTAACCTGCCTGGTGGCGCAGCCTTAGCAGCCTATCTGCATAGGCTTGCTGATTCGCAGTACGGACGCCTGCAGCTGTGAAGTAAATGAAGGGATATTGAGACATACCTATCCATAATATAGACTACAATAGCAATTCTTACATACTTCATTCCATGGCTACATACTCAGTAGTGGAGAATTTTCCATTTCACAGGCCTCCTGTATCCGCTGGTTCAGTCAGTCCTCTTTGCATCTCTTCAGGTCTGAGTAGTGGTGTCTGACCTGCTCACCAGTCCGAGGGACGCCTGTGGCACTGGTGAGATCATGTGCTAGATGGTTCCAGGCTTCTGCTTTGTACTCAATGCCTTGAAACTGGCCCTGCAGGAGTCTTGCATCATGATGCTGGACGAGGAACCAAACCATTACTTTTAACTCCTCAATGCCCCACTGCTGCGCTCGAAAACAAGAGCCCTCTCCAACACCGGCCATACTGTCTGCAGATGGGAGCTACAACCAGTTATGGAAATATTCCCGCCTATGGAGCTTAAATATGCCTCATTTCCCACACTTATTTGTGATTGGCCGGTTTTGAAAAATCTCAGCTAAAAGAAAACCTGCTTAGCAATGGGTAAACTTACATTGATATATATCAGTGTGTTGGAAATGCATCCATATGTAAAGCTGTCATGGCTTAGTGGTTTAGTACTGTGATTATGGTGCACAGTATCCCGGGTTTGCGGCCTGTCATTGCTTTTTATTTTACTACTGGCCAGACCGGCTAGGAGGTGTGGCTATGTTTAGCCGTCTTTGCTCAACTTTGCCCAACGTTGCTCGACGTTGCTCTATGCTGCTATACGTTGCCCGTTGGCCGATGTTGCGCTAGTTAGCGCGGTGCGCAGCTCCACGCAAACATGTTTTGTTTGCGCTAGTTGGCGCGATGCACAGCTCCGCGCAAAGCCATTGAGCTAGTTAAAGCAGTACTAAGCTATGAGCAATTATACTTAACTGTGCTTAATACTAGTAAACTTTGTTTAGCAGTGCTTCACATTGCTTAAGATACGTTACTTATGCATTTATCAGTATGCATGACCATTCCACCTTCTTATATATATATATATATATATATATATATATATATATATATCAAATATCGTTCACTACTACATAGGCCATTTCAATGCATTTTATTAAAATTTAAAAGGTAAATGTCAGGAATTATTTTTATGCACAGACTTCCTACAGAAAATAGGAAGGGGAGTGGTGGGACTCGAACTGGAAATGCCTCCTCTTTGTGCGAAGGCTCTACCACTACACTATTACTCTTTGGCTTAATTTGCATATAAGTAGTTTATTATCCTCTTCAATGTCTACACTGCTAACTGTAGCTAAGCAATGGGCAAACCCGCGCATACACGAGCAAATACAGGCAGCTATATCGGGAATAATAAAAAAAAAGAAAGGAAAGTTTTACATTTTAAACTTGTACAGGGATTTAGAATGTGGGGGTGTGTAGTGTTGGGTATGTACACATTTGAGCGGACTCACTCATTTCAGTTGACATTTGCAGTTTAGGCACTTGCAGGGGCATGGATATTTTGACTGCTCGGCAGTCTGACATGCCCCCTGCACTCGTGCACGCTCCGTGTTAGCCTTAGAGTTGAGTCAGCACGCCCTCATGAATATGCATGACGCGCTGATGTCATACCCTTAGACTGTAGTTTCTGAGTAAGACTTATTTAGTCTTACATGGAGGATTAGTGAATCCCGCCCAGAGTTTCTTTCTAAAACATATCAACTGATTGTCCTTGTATATTAATAAACCTTTACTCCTGTGGCTTGCATCATGACTGAAAATAATCATGAAAGAAGAAAGTCACTTACAAAATTAACAATAAATAAATAGATAAATGAATAAAATAAACAAATGAATGAATGAATGAATAAATAAATACAAAAAATATAACTGTTGATTGACAGCAGCATGTATTATTTGAGAAATGAGATTTGGTAACAAACCAATTTGTCCAGGGACATCATCAGAGGGGAGTTAGATAAATATATCAGTGGGAGTTAAGAGGATAGGGGGGAATGAAAGGATTAAATGGCAATAAGGGATGCTTAGGAGGAAATGAGGGTAAGGTTAAAGAGGGGCTTAAGGAGTTTATGCAAGTGTACCTGGGTAAGTAATCACATTTTGGCTTGAACTTGCTAAGGCAAGGTCATGTCCCAGATGACCTGTAGGTATTTCAGGAGAACAGGTAGGCCTCAGGTTAATGGTAGAGGGTGGGTTGGTCGGTGGCTAGTGGTTTGTACATTTAATAATATATATATATATATATATATATATATATATATATATATATATATATTTTTTTTTTTTTTAAGAATACTTCTGAAAGTTTCTGCAGTTGGCTTTTAAAATGAGTCTTGTTAATGGGGTGAAGCTTTTCAGAGAGGGTAATTCTAATTCTAGTGACTGAGGTGCTGGGGTTCAAGGTCTTACATTGCTGATTACTTTTCTGTTTTGGTTGTACCAACAAGGTATTTGTCACATTGTTGTTCTGGGGTGGTTTGCGTTGTTTCTTCTGCTGAGCAGCTTCATTCTCTGGTGCTCCCAATCGGGTTCGGGATTTGTTGGTGGGGGGAGTCTGTCATGCCCATTTTCTGAGATATTTTCCTCAGCTGAAGCTACACATGGCTTTTCAAGGGATGTAATTGAGTTGATTTTGCAGTTGCCACTGCGCATAAGCAATGTGGAGCTTGCAGTCAGTGGAGTGTGGCCGTGCCTTTTGGGCTGTGCAGCTTTTGCAGGAGGTAAGAGTTTGGACGCATGTGTTGGCCTGTTGCCTGTCGGTCATAAAGTTGTGGCTTCCTGGCAATTCAGTGGCAAATCTGGGCATTTGAGAGGGTGGACCTATCACTTCTGATGGGTCAGGGCATGTGAGTGCCATGCTCGCCTTCTTCTTATGAATAAAAAAAAAAAAAAAAAAAAAAAAAGGAAAGAAAAATTGTGGATGGATGTTTGTGGTGTCTTTTGTCATTGTTCTTGGGAGTGGGACATTTGGTTTCACGGCTGCATTTTTATTTGTGTGGTATTTCATGCTGTAGCATATTTCTACATAGGCTTGTGATGACCCTGCACAGTTACATGGTGGCATTGCTGCATGAGTCATGAGTGGATTAGAACAGTTGTATTGTCAGTGGGTAGTCACTCCAAGGCTGTTGGTGTGTAATGGTTAGTTCCCAGTTCAAATGCTTTCTGTCACCTTGTCATCTGGTTCTTACCGACGGAAGGGTACTTGCACAATACATTTACTTAGCCTGTTCATTATTTGAAAATGCAACATATTATTTAATATGGTAGAAAGAGAAGTGAGCAAACGCTTACAGAAAACCCAAGAAATGCTGCAAACATTCTTTGAAAACATATGATTTAATATGAAGTGCTTGGATGAAAATGATCATTATCTAATGTGAGGCTACAGAAAAAAAGGTGGGCAAGAGTGCATACAAGATATGAGCTTGAGGTGTGCGTAGATCGAACAGTATGTAGTACAACTGTGATGGAACTGGTTGAGCTTGTGAACTGGTTGTTGAGAGAGGTGGTTTTCTTGGGGGACTTTGCTGTGTTCTGGTCTGGTCGTTTGTGGTCTTCCATCATGGTTGTTTTGGTGGTGGTGGTGATGATTGTGTGGTTGGTAACAGTTTCTTCATCTTATGTTTGGTCGAGACTGGAGTGTTTGTTTAAGGCTTTCGTGGGCTACGAGGCATCCATGTGTAATTGTTTTTGTCACGCATACATGGAATAGTTTTAGGTATAAAAATTTAAGATGCCTTATCCCCTCTCAAAGCCATTCTGAAGTCTGTATAGATTTATTGAAAGAGCTTTCTAATTCTTTATGGCAATACCTCTCAGCTGTACAGATTTTTGAGAATGTCCAGAATTTTGCCTAATGTATATTTTGTTCTCCATCTGATTTGTGATTTTGGTCTTTGTGGCAAATCTGTAAGGACTGAATTCACTGTCTGAGGTCAGTAATTTGAGTTTCAGATGTCATATTCTTAAGAAATGTGTGGTATCACAAGGCTGTTAAAGTACCTCCTAGTGATTTATGGCTTTGTTAAAAAAAAAAAAAAAAAAAAAAAGGCCTGAGTTTAGAGCCTTGCTTCTCAGATATCAGAATTCCAAAGAACGCCCAGATTCTGGCTTGTATTTTTGTCTGTTCCCCATGGGATGTGTGGTTTTCTAGTCGATCATGGGAATGGTCTGAGGATTCCAGTTGCTATATGATATGTTGTGTTTGTGTGTGTGATTTTTTTTCTCTGGACTTTGAATGCTTCAGCCAGTGTACGGTGGTAACAGCAGTTGGGGGAGGGTACTGCTGGGGTTGGTGAAGTAGTGGTATACCTCTCAATTGTCTAGAATTTTGTTGGCTCTCTAAATTTATAAAGAGCAATATTTTAGAAATTGTCCCTATATTGGGTCATTGTCCCACTTTTACTTATAGCTTTGTTTAGACATTTTCCTCAGTGAAATTGAGAGGGATGACTGGGATGTATTTTACTGCTATTTTGTGGTAAGTGGACATTGCTGCCCCAAGGTGGCAGAAGAGACAGATTTTAGCTCATTATTTAGGCCCTTCTTTAAACGTTGAGGTTCTCATGTCTGATAGATAACTTAATGTAGATGTTAAAGGGGTGATCATAGTGCTAAGGTTTTTGCCATATAGACACAAGGCATAAGGTTTGAGGCTCATCTTTGTTTCAGTTCTTGTAAAGGCAAGATGCTTAATTTGTTTTCTTTTGCAGATTACTGAGGTATGTAATTTGCATGGGCATCAGTTGGTGACCCAAAGGAAGGGGACTCGAAAGGTGATGGAGGCTGTTTCAATGGATGTCCTGGTGACTTGGGTGGTGCACAATGAGGTCATAGATGGAGGAGCGCTGAGGGAACAATGGTCAGTGCCCTGATGAAAATGGATTTGTAAAGTAATAGATTCTGCTTATGTGGATATTTTGCTGGAGCGGCACACAATGAGGTAGCAGGTAATCTTTATTTGGTGCTCATTAAGGCACATCAGAGTTGTCGCAGTTAAAGGTAGTGTAGGGGCAAGTTGAGGGGGGAGATATGTTTGGGGCAGGGTAATGCATAGCTGGGGATTGTTTATAGGAGTCCGGGGTTTCCACAGGTGGAGTGGAATCATAACAATCATAGGATCATAGGAAGCTACGAGGTCAATGGTCTTAGAGCCCTTTCAAGCTATCCAGGTTCAATTCTTATTTTCACATGCTGCTCCTATTGTTTTTAAGAGGGAGATGGGTGGAATCTCTGGGGTGAATTTACGGTTGCCCATCCAGTTATTTTGTAGGGGGCTAAGGAGGTGTTTTGTTTAAATGAAGTGGAAGTTTGTTACAAATGTGATATCTTCTGGGAGTCATTCTGTCCATCAAGCAGGTTTTATTAATGCCACATATCAGGTTAAGGATCTTAGAGCAAGTAACATGTGTATCATGTGACTTCTGCTTTGGGCTGGTAGGAGGTATTCAGTATAGGCTTCTACGAATAGATAAGGTTTGATGGAGCATTCTGGATATGTGGGTGTTTTGGGGGATATGTGTGGAACTGGATATTTTGTTGGCTAAGCAGAAATTACAAGGCTTAAGCAAGGCATTGCTTGGGATTCCTTGCTGTTGTAGGACATGTTTACTTCCTTAACAGATACAAAGGTAATAAAAGGAAAGAAAAGGTTTGAGGAGAAGCCGGGGCCAAGCAACAAATTAAGGAGGTTCTTCAGCTTCTTGGGTTACTGAAGTTGCATGTTGGCCAGTTTGATTGGGTTGCTTTGGGCAGGGGTTAATAAGTTGGTGCATTTTACTATTGTGTTGCCTTTGGAACAATTCACTGGGATGGTCCTTGGGGCAGATGGCTAGGGTTGGTCATGGGGATTTGCATTGGTTTACAAATGTTATGGGAGGTGTTGGGTTGGGGGACATAATGGGAGGTGGGTTGAGGGGCATAATTTGGGGGGGGATTGTTTGAGGCTTGTTGTACTGCAGGATGTATGGACAATTGAGGATGCCAAATATTTGGAGTTTAAATTTAATCCGGAGTAGGTTTAGCGGGTGTGTTTGGGGATTAGGATTCACTTTCATTTGTTTAAATGACAGTGGTATGGGTTGCGTTCATGTCTGAGGTGTATCAGGTTGCGTTAAGCTTAAAGATTGCTGTAGGAGTTTGGGGCACCTTTTATAAGTAAAGCATATGGTAGGGCATTGCTAAATTGGTTAAATATGTGTTACAGCTGTCTGTGGGAAGGAGTTTATTGGGAAAGATTTAGCTATTTGTAAGGCTTGGGGAAAAAGGTAAAGCAGTTCAGTTGGTCAAGGAGGATTTAGCTGTGAGTACTGTAGTTGCACGGGTGACAAGGCTAAGTGAACTTACTAAATCTTGGTCAGTGGTTCATTGGTTTGAAGAGTTGGGTTTGGTTGAGAGTGTGAAGACTGACAAACTTTGGCTATTGTCAAGATAGGTTTGGTTGGGAGTAGTGTTGTAAAATGGAAGTTTATGGGGTTACAGTTTGTGGCATTTATGTTATAGATGTATTTTATTCATTCAGAAGGTAGTTTGTTGGTCAGCAAATGTTAGGATGGTCATTATGTTTTGCTGCTTATACTCAATAGTGGGTGTGATGGCAGGATTACTCTTAAATTGGTTTTGGAAAGGAAATCTCATTTTGGTCATTGTTATGTACATTGGGTGGGAAAATAGGGCTGCAGTTAGGCATGAGGGTAGGCAATTGCTCTTGTGTGGTTTAGTGTGGCATTGGGTTTAATGTTCTGGTGTTGCCTTTGGCAGGTAATGTCCTGGGACTCATTACAATGTTAATATTGGTAGTTAGAATATGTGAGAATTTAGTTAATATACAGAAGTTATGTAAAGTTATGGTTGTTATTTTAGTATTGTAGAGGGATCACTGAATTATTTTAAATGTTTAGGCAATTGGAGGCTGTTGGTACTTATATGACAGGGCTTTTGAGGTTGATGACAGGGATCCAGTTTGGGTTAGAGAAGATGGCGTACACTGAATAATGTTTCTCTTAACCCCCCTCCTTTTTTATTGGTGGTTAGGTTGTTGGAAATTTGGTAGGAGGGAGGGGGAACAGCCTGGTCAGGCTGGTGGATGGAGAAGAAGGACAGGCTTGCCCTATTCTGTTCTCCCACTGGTGTTGGATGTTCATTTCAATGAGTTGGGAAAGGAAAGTGAGCAGTTGGAGGCTGCTTCATAAGTAAACTAAGTGAGTGGCGGTATGGATGCTGCTTATTTGGTTGGATGTTTAAATTAATAAGTGGTAAATGAAGCGAGTGATCAGATGCTGCATCATAAGGAAATAAGCGAGCAGAGGTAAGGATGCTGCTTATTGGGTTGGATGTGTAATTCAATAAATGATATATGAAGTGAGTGGTGGGATGCTGCTTCATAAGTAAAGTAAGCAAGTGGAGGTATGGACACTGCTTACTGAGTCAGGATGAGTGAGGTTATGCTGTCTTGATTAATATTACATGGATGTTTATACTGTGATTAAAATCAGCTATACTATGTTTCAGTTGTAATAAATATTGGTTAACAAAGTTATATTTGTGGAAGTTTTAATAAAGGTCGTCAAACGTCATTCAGTGTGATGTGTTTATTGAAGAGGACCGGGACAATATCATTTTGATTATCCAAACTGCAACTATCAACCACTTATCTAGTGAGCACATTCCCAGTTTACACTTCAGTTAATAGACCTGAGCCCTAAATTATACCTGGAATTGGACAAATGCAGAGTGAGAGCAGAGCCCTGAAGATGGGTACAAACGAGCTCCAAAAAGTTCTGCTGGACCGTGTTAGAGTAACATGTGATTCAAATGCAAAGTGTTGCCTTGCAACACTAAACACAGAGTTAAAAACATACCCCAGGATTCATGAAGCTTGCGCCAAGTGCAGGCATAGCGTCGGCATTCTAACACCAAAGATGGCCACTGAGTGATTCAGGTACAAGTTGTTCCCAAGTACACTACCTGCGTAGGCTACGCTTGCACAACTCCTGAGCCTTGTATGCTAATTACCCCATGTGCAGCAGTGTAGCATGCAAATAAAGGTATGTAGTGATTCAGGAAGTGGTGCAGGCATAGTGTAAGCATGCAGAAATGTAAACCGTAAAAAACGGTTTACATTTTAACATAAAATCGGAGTCATGAGAGCCGACCAAACACATGTATTATATTGTTAATATATGCCAGTGGCTAAATATATCGCCACTGACATAAAAAAAATGTACAAAAGTAACTTTTAATATATATAGTCACACTATCGTGATGTGGAAGCGCAGGACAGCGGTGCGCAGAGGGGATCTCAAGGAATATACAAAAATATAGAATAAAACTGCAATGAAACACATATCACGATTTCCCCATAATAGTCAATGGCAGGCATGCTACACCATACTCATGGCGCAAGGGTTGCTAAGGGGCAGTGACAGTGTTATGCGCAGTAGCTAGGAATTAGTAGGCAATGCCATGCAAATGACAGGAGTAATAGTGAATCGCAGATTCCCTACTGGTGTAAGGATGCACCTCACAGCATAGCGTTATAACACCTAGGTGAGCCCTTGAGATAAAGATGACATCAAGAGAGGGGTGTGTCGCCATTGCTGTAAGCACATTGGAGCATTGCCAAACTGGTCTGCCCCTAGCTAGGCAAAGCTGCAGGATAGGGGTGTGTTGAATTGCCCATAGCTATGCTTAGCTGATAGTACACAAGGTAACCGAGTATGCATGTGAACAGAGATGAAAACGCGTGTAAACCCGGTAAACGGGTAGGCGCGGCACACACTTCAGCTGAAAGGAAGGATATAGGAAAGAAATAAGGAAATGCTGCAGCAGTGTAATTTGAGTACAAATGACTAATTAACACCTAGGAGCTTACAGTGGGCCAATGACAACAGCTAACAAGGCTGCAAGCAGCTACCTGCAGAACAAGGAAGGGGAGGGGCTGTACTGCAAAGAAAACATCAAAGTGTCAAAGCAGAACAAAGCAGATATGCAGTTTATTAGCTACAAGGCACATTTTGCCATGACTGGGTAGGGAAAGTACAAAACAAGAAAGACGGCAGATGGATGCATGCCTGATAATGGGAGGGGATCCAGGTCTAAAAGTGAATTAAAGGGCAACAGATTAATCAAGGCAGGCAAGTAGATCTCCACAGTAAAGGCCCCACACTTGCAGTATTCATTGCAAAACCCATAATTAAGACACGCAGCAGCTGGAATAGCTCATACACACCCACTTACATTAGCAGCATCCATAGCATAATACTATAAAGTGTGAAAGCACCTCACACAAATTTGTGTATTCCCATACACTCTGCACCAGTGGTGTATACAGACAGGGAACTTTTATTATGTACATGCTATAGCTTTGATCCACCAGCATGTGCTGGAGACTGAAGGTGATGTGGAGGATGATGCACACGACCACAGCAGGCACCAGAGGAGGAGGGGAGTGTTCAGACCCAGGGTAACCTACCAGGGGCTACATGATCTGGAGATAGTAGAGCATTACAAGGTGGACAGGGACACCCTATAACAACTTGTGGAGCTGTGCCGGCCACGTCTCAGAGCCAGAACAAACAGAGGGGAACCCATCCCAGTGGATATGAAGGTATGTGTAAGCCTGAGAATACTAGCTACAGGTACCTTTCAAAGACCAAAGGGGTTGGGAGGGTGGCCTAATGGTTAAGGTGTTAGTCTTACAAACACAAGGTACAGGGTTTGAATCTCACAGGGGATAACTGGCTAGGCTTAAAATGGCTTGCAAGGGCAGTTAGCCTAGTACTAGCCTATGAACTATGAACCTATGAACTACAAACCAACTGGGGATATCATGGGGATCTCACAGGCATCAGCATCCAGGGTACTACACAAGTTCCTGGATGCCATGTTACCACATGCCAATGGGCACATATACTTCCCCCGAATGCAGCAGGAGTTGGACAGCAATATGCATCTCTTCCACCATGTGGCAGAATACCCGGAGGTACTGGGTGCAATAGACTGCACGTACATACACATCAAGTCACCACCCGGTGAGCAGGGTAGGTGCTACATAAACCGCAAAGGATACCTCTCCATCAACTGCCAGGTCATTTGCATTTATCATGGATGTGTGCGCTGGCAGCCCTGGAAGCTATCACAACTCCCACATCTGGTATGCCTCACAGCTGTATCCATTATTTGCCAGGGGGGACATCCCAAATGGCCACCTGGTGGGGGATGCTGGCTATGCACTGGAACTGTGGATGATGACTCCCATCAGAAATGGACACACACACCCATGCAGGAACACCATAATTAGGCACATGCACAAACCAGAATCATCATAGAGCATGCATCTGGGATGCTGAAATCACAGTTCCTTTTCTTGGACATATCTGGTGGAGCCTTGCAGTACTCTCCAGGCACATGTGCCCACATCTTCATAGTGTGTGCCATGCTACACAATATGGTCCTGTGGAAACAGCTGCAGCAGGGACAGAATGGTGAAGGCCCTCACAGCCCACCACCATTGCCAAGGGCCCCACAGGCACAGAGGTACTCAGACCACGAACACCCTGAGCCAGTCCCAGTAGGCAGACAGAGGTGTGCCCAGTATGCCCATGACTTGGCAAAGAGGGAACGTATAGCACACACTGAGTGTAGGCACCTCGGGCAGGCACCTTTCTCCACCTGCACACACACAGTAAAAATGGATGGCACACACATAAGACTACCTGTAAATTGTCATGTATAGGCAGTCTACTGTGTGCATCCAACATAGGCAGCCCTCAACTAGTGCACACACAACAGCCATTGGCACAAAGTAAGTCAACACCTGAACAGTAAATTAAGCTATCAGCATATGCAGATACTGTATGTATAGATCCATAGGTAGGTACTTGGCCAACTGCCAGAGGCCATTCATAAGGCCAGCCAAAATGTGTCAGCTTTTACCACCACATTGATTCATTCACTGTCACTCTGTGGAGCAGAGCCAATGGAAGGATCACTGGGGTGCATCTACTGTTCCCCATCCACCCTTTAAGGTTTCTCTTGCAGAGTGTTAGTGAGGGGCTCTGTATGATGTAGTTAGGGATGTTGTTCCAACGTATGGGGAGTGTCTGTGACAGGAAGCTGCCCCTCCAGCATCTTCCAGTTATTGTTGTGGCAAGGTTCAGCTCACTACAGTGTGTGGCTCACTGTAACATGGATTCCCATAGGTGGAGCATATCCATCAAGCCTGAGTTCAACATGGCTGTGTTGGCCAGTGGAGATCCTCTCTGGGTAAAAGAGATACCACTGAGTAAAGCAGGAGTTTATTCAGTCTAGCTGCATAGGCCATATGTTGGAGGCCAGTATTCCCCTGGGCAAGGTATATTCGTGGACCCCCCCAGCTGTTGGACATGTCCTCTGAGGTACATCCCACATGGGTTATTATACCCTATGATGGGACTGATGAGTGATGAGTAAAGGGGCACTATAACCCCAGTATGTCTAGATGGGAATCCTTTAGTAATCAGATGGCCTACATAGAAGGATGTCCTAACTACTGTGGAGATATGATTGTCAAAGGGGAGATCACTGTCTACCTTAGTCCCAAATACCCCATTACCTCATCTGCATTAAAGTGGCTGCCACTTATGTGTTAATATGTGGGTGCCAATTCCACAATGGAATGATCATGCAGTTAGTGGCACTTGGCAGGAGGCCATGTCATTGGCACCCTATGACGTTTTCTGTGAGGCCCCTTGAGGGATGTCTGTGTCAACTGGACTATCAATCATGGGTCCCAGTTCGCAGTCATTGCCAAACATGGTCTGCCATAATCCACCTGTGCTTGCTTGTACCTCTGAGACATATATGCCAAACAGTAGGGCTCCCAGGATTGAGTGCTGTGGGACACAAGCCATGACTGTTCAAGAGTTGGACCTGGAGATCGCTAGTCATACCATGTGGGTTCTGTGTGTAAGCCCGTTGGCAACCCAAGCTGTGATGTATGGGTGAATGTACAGGCTGGTGTGTTTATCAATAATACTTCAGTGGGGCATGGTGTCCATAGCATTGGTGAGGTCCACCTAGTATGTATGAACCTCCTCCCCCGTCATCTAACATCTTGGTGACTGTATGTAAGATGTCATAGAGGTTCAGTAGGCATGAATTGCACTCAACCAAGTGGACCTGGGTTGGGTCACGTTTTCAGAGGTTACCAATGTCATTGTTAATGAGTGCCATGAGGATGCGAACCGTACCATTGCAGACCAGGCTAGTCAGGCTTATGGGGTGGTAGTTACCATGGTCAGTTGTGATTCCACGTTGATGGAGTAGAATAACCATTGCCACATGCCATTGTATGGGCATGTAGCCTGTGGAGAGGCTGAGGTAGGAATGCTTAATTAGGTGTGGGGCAGGTTGTCTAGTACAGTTTGCAAAATGCAGTCTGGGTCAAAATCTGCCTCCATTAATGTTGTGTTCTGCTGTTAAAGAGGGCCATTTCCACCTGTGTGTCTCTGATGGTTGGGATACTGCACCTTTCGGGTAGTGTTTTGGGCTCTTTAGGGGGTGAAGTATGCACCAAATGTATCTGCAAGGATGTTGGAGATATCAGTAGGGTCAGCATATTTTGTGCTGTATTTCTCCGGCACAGTGCAAATCTGTGTGTCACCACATAGATCCTTGACATAGCCAAAGAAGGCTTTGTGGTTATCTTTTGAATCCTTGCGTATTCTCCTGCTGATGTTGGCCTTGAATGATGTCATGAGGGACCTACGTATCATACTGATAGTGGTCACAGATGTCTGCCTTCGTGGGATTTGCTGTGTGTCTGGAACACTGTCCTACTTCTGTAGTATAGCCTGTTTATTGCAGAGGTCCACCAGACTGGTGTCCTTGTCTAGGAGGAGTCTTGGTTACCAGTGATGGCAAAATCCATACAGCCATGTAGGTGCTTATAGACTGCATTTGAAAATCTGTCTGTATCTTGAGCAGTATTTCCTCTTAGTGTGGGGGTTGTGAAACCCCCCACCCCTGTCACTAGTAGTGTAAATTTAGCTGTAGGAAAGGTATATACTGTGGTATCCGTGGGTGGGAGAAATGCTAGGGTGTGGAAACAGTGAATAGTTCATGGTCAGATCTAACCAGTGACCAGTTAAACTCCGCTGCGTGTACCTGTTGCCCATGTTGGTGATGACCACATCAAGTAGTTTCCACCCCACGTTAGGGAGGTTACCACCTGATACAGGGCATATGAGATGATACATTCCAGGAAGTGCTGGGCCTGGAAATGAGTACTGGAGTACGTTTCCCAGTATGGTAGTTGACATCGACCAATTCCAGGGTATACGTTAGGACTGTCATGTTCTCCACTGTCTCCAGGTAGGTGGAGTGGAGGTCTTGGGTCAAGGAGGGTGATCCGTAGCAGGCCACATTCCACATTGCAGTTGTGGCTGATGTTTGCTGCACATGAATGATCACAGAGGTATCAAGCTGCCTCACTAACCTGGATGTGTATGTATCCCTGATAAATATGGATACAGCCCCTCCATGTCTGTCAGTCCATATTCTGTGGCTGAAATGTGTGGTATAGGTTGTAGTCTGGTAGTGCTGGTGTGGTCTCTGGAGCCTTAAGACAGATTTCAATTAATGCACAGATATTGATGTTGTCCATCCTGAGGAGTGCTGTGAGTGCATGCATGTCGGGATCACAACCCCTGGTGTTGAGTAGCATAATCCTCATTGAATCCGCTATTGTGCTGTTTACGGAGCTGGTATTCACCTTCGAGAATCTCCTAAATAAGGCACCATGGGGGCTCCAATAGCCTTGGCCAGTATTCCAAAGCCTAGGGCTGACACATAGACTGGTATGGTATCGTTGCATGCATGTTCCCCATCTGTGCTTATTTTTCATCTCCCCTGCAGGTAACCTACTGGTAAGCAATAGAAAGCCTTAAACTTATACAAGTCTTCTAGCTTCCAAGATAGACTTTTGGAGTGACTAGGTATCAGTGTTCTGTATGTTCTTGCTGTACTCAACTGTTTCCTGACTACATGGTAATTTCTCACTGTATATTGCGATCTGAAGGTCTGTTTATTCACATATTATGGCTGTGATGGCCTGCACATTAGAGGTTCACAGATAGCCTACTACCTATCTGCCCAAGGGCAATTAGAAGCATAGCTACAGTGTGTTGGCCTTCCCTGCACCATTGATGAAGTAACTGAACCTCTGTCAAGGATACCCAATGAAGCAATTCCAGTCAGAGTTGCTGGAAGCGGTTGAAGACTGGGGTTGTGGAGGGTGATAGGGGCACTAAGTGATCTAAAGAGGGCATGTTAATGTGGCAATTCAACACCATTCAATTCCCACAACAGGTCTTGCAACTATCAAACTGGACAGGCTACCCCACCCCCTGGCTGTATGGTTCTGGGACACATGATCCCAGGGGTGTATTGTCTGTTACCCATTCACACAACAAGGTTTCCTTTGAAGTGTATCAGTGAGGGGCTATGCCTAATGTAGTTAGGAATGTACTGTATTGTCTCACAGTACATTTGTTATATGTTGTTATTTCAAAAGTACGTGAAGCTCAATGAGTTTGGGGGCCTCTGCTGTTTGCTTAGCCTAGCTTACACATAGAAATCATCTAAATAGGAAATAGGCAAAAGCAATGTTAATGTCAACAGTGCAATGGTTACAGCATCCACATAGTATCTGTACATTTGAGGTTAAAATCCCGATAAAGGCAGGGATGTTTATCATGTGCAAAAGTATAACTTAACTACGGCTTGCATATATAGGTAGTAATCATTGGTATAATAAACATTCAAAACACCTATATAAACCCATGTGTGCTGGAGAGTACAGTCAACAGAGAATGTGATGTTATGTCAGCACATAGTAAGATCTTGAATGGTGTTGAATTGCCACATTAACATGCCCTCTTTAGATCACTTAGTGCCCCTATCACCCTCCACAACCCCAGTCTTCAACCGCTTCCAGCAACTCTGCCTGGAATTGCTTCATTGGGTATCCTTGACAGAGGTTCAGTTACTTCATCAATGGTGCGGGGAAGGCCAACACACTGTAGCATGTATATATCCGGAGTAGTTAGTGGATGTGGCAATGTTTGCTCGCACAGGTTATACATTACAAAGTTTGTTTAACTGTGTTTAACCACTGCTATAATATCACACAAACACTTTTAAACATGCTTACAACTGCTTAAATGAAACTTATTCTGCAGTAAAAAGCATTTGTACAGCATCGCAGGTGTTGAACCATGCACACTATAGTCATAGGACTTACCACCAAGCCATCCGAGGTGTACACATTTCATAGTCTTGAGACTACACCTTATACCATATGCATTTCACTGTAATGATCGCAAATGGGACAGTCACTTTGTGTACATATGTACAGTACATTGTAATGTACTGTAGTTTGTGAACCAACACATTCCAGTCTACATATGTATTTATATATATATATATATATATATATATATATATAGATATATATATATATATATATATATATATATGATGCACACACATGCACACACATATATATATATATATATATAT